>NC_091982.1:253600703-253663388 GCF_044704955.1 Pristiophorus japonicus
CACCTCTCTCCCCCCCACCCCCCGTCACCTCTCTCCCCCCCACCCCCCGTCACCTCTCTCCCCCCACCCCCGTCACCTCTCTCCCCCCCCACCCCCCGTCACCTCTCTCCCTCCCACCCCCCATCACCTCTCTCCCCCCCACCCCCCGTCACCTCTCTCCCCCCCCACCCCCCGTCACCTCTCTCCCCCCCACCCCCGTCACCTCTCTCCCCCCCACCCCCGTCACCTCTCTCCTCCCACCCCCCATCACCTCTCTCCCCCCCACCCCCGTCACCTCTCTCCTCCCACCCCCCATCACCTCTCTCCCCCCCACCCCCCATCACCTCTCTCCCCCACCCCCGTCACCTCTCTCTCCCCCACCCCCGTCACCTCTCTCCCCCACCCCCGTCACCTCTCTCTCCCCCACCCCCGTCACCTCTCTCCCCTCCACCCCCCGTCACCTCTCTCCCCCCCACCCCCGTCACCTCTCTCCCCCCCACCCCCGTCACCTCTCTCCTCCCACCCCCCATCACCTCTCTCCATTTCCCCCTCTTCCCATCGCTCCTCCCCGTCGTACCCCCCCCTCTCCGTCGTCACCCTCTCCTCTCCCTCCCCGTCGTCGCTCCCTCCCCGTCGTCGCCCCCCCCTCTCCCCGTCGTCGCCCCCCCCCTCTCCCCGTCGTCGCTCCCTCCCCGTCGTCGCCCCCCCCCCCGACGCCGCCCCCCCCTGACGCCGCGCCCCCCCCTGACGCCGCGCCCCCCCCGACGCCGCGCCCCCCCCTGACGCCGCGCCCCCCCCTGACGCCGCGCCCCCCCCTGACGCCGCGCCCCCCCCTGACGCCGCGCCCCCCCCCTGACGCCGCGCCCCCCCCCCCCCTGACGCCGCGCCCCCCCCCCCTGACGCCGCGCCCCCCCCCGGCGCCGCGCCCCCCCCCGGCGCCGCGCCCCCCCCCTGACGCCGCGCCCCCCCCCTGACGCCGCGCCCTCCCCCCCTGTTGCCGCTGCCCTCCCCCCCCTGTCGTCGCCCCCCCCCTGACGCCGCGCCCCCCCCCCCTGACGCCGCGCTCCCCCCCGGCGCCGCGCCCCCCCCTGACGCCGCGCCCCCCCCCCCTGACGCCGCGCCCCCCCCTGACGCCGCGCCCCCCCCCCCTGACGCCGCGCTCCCCCCCGGCGCCGCGCCCCCCCCTGACGCCGCGCCCCCCCCCCCTGACGCCGCGCCCCCCCCTGACGCCGCGCCCCCCCCCCCTGACGCCGCGCTCCCCCCCGGCGCCGCGCTCCCCCCCTGACGCCGCGCTCCCCCCCGGCGCCGCGCTCCCCCCCTGACGCCGCGCTCCCCCCCGGCGCCGCGCCCCCCCCCGGCGCCGCGCCCCCCCCCGACGCCGCGCCCCCCCACCGACGCCGCGCCCTCCCCCTGTTGCCGCTGCCCTCCCCCCTTGTCGTCGCCCCCCTCTGACGCCGCGCCCCCCCCTGTTGCCGCTACCCTCCCCCCCTGTCGTCGTCGCCCCCCCCCTGTCGTCGGCCCCCCCTGTCGTCATCCCCCCTGTCGCCGCCCCCGCCCCTATCGTCGCCCCCCCCCGACGCCGCGCCCCCCCCTCTCCATCACCCCCCCCCCTCCCCTCCCCTCCCCTCTCTCCCCTCTCCGTCGCTCTTCTGCCTCCCACTCCCATTGAGCCGCTTTCCTTCAGCAGACCAGTTCCCAGTTAATCTTAGCACAATGCAGCTGTGTTTTTCCAAGCTGCACTGTTGAGTGGGATACGCCCCACCCATAAATAAGCTGCAACCCTGACCCCTAAACATGACCATGAGTGAGCTTTACTGACGTGTTGCAATGATTTACAGGTGAGACCCAGACCGAGCCGCCCAGCCGTAGCATGCAGCCGCTGCATCACTGCAAGCACCTCCTGGAACGGCTCCAGCGGCAGCGCCTCGATGGCTTCCTGTGTGACTGCACTGTTGTCGTCGGCCAGTTGCAGTTCAGGGCTCACCGCAATGTTCTTGCGGCGTTCAGCGACTATTTCCGAGCAGTGTACGGGCTCACGCTGGATAATAACGTTGTGTTCCTCGACAACAATCACGTCAGCTGCGATGGGTTTCAGAAGCTGCTGGATTTTGTCTACACCGGAAACATTCATATCGATGGGTGAGAACTTCTTTGTGTTTTTCTGTTGGCTTAAAGCATGTCACTCAATTACTATGGGCCTGAAATTGGTGGACATACTGCCCGCGGACTGCCGACATACAGCCCAAAATTGCCAAAGTGATCGAAAAATACCTAAATACCGCCCTCTTACCAACCAGTGGGAAATTCATCAGTGACATACCGCCCAAAATTGCCAAATTCATCACTTCCCACCCACCCTGCAGACCGCCCTGGAAAAGATGGTTTTAAGACAATCTTCAGTCGGCGGTATGCATCTTCACCTGTGAATTTTTTTGTTTTGTTTCCCTCCCCCCCCCCCCCCCCCCAAGTAGCGATCTTCCCCCCCCCCCCCCCCCAAGTAGCGATCTTACCCCCCACCCCCCCAAGTAGCGATCTTCCCCCCCCCCCTCCCCCCCAAGTAGCGATCTTCCCCCCCCCCCCCCCCCCCCCAAGTAGCGATCTTCCCCCCCCCCCCCCCCCCCAAGTAGCGATCTTCCCCCACAAATAGCAACCCCCCCCCCCACCCCACATACCTGCTCAGCGCTGGCAGGCTCTCAATTCTAGTCTGTGTGTCTCGGGGGATGGAGCTTTGCAGCAGCATGCGCGTGCGCAGAACCCGGGACTCGAAGATTCCCGAGTGAAAAGTACACACAGCCGGCTGCGCTCCGCTCCGCCCGCTGCACTCCGCATTTAAAAGATACTTGGATGTGCACTTAAAGTGCCGTAACCTACAGGGCTACGGACCAAGAGCCGGAAAGTGGGATTAGGCTGGATAGCCCTTTGTCGGCCGGCGCGAACACGATGGGCCGAAATGGCCTCCTTCCGTGCTGTAAATTTACTAGATTCTATAATTCTATGATAGAACAGATAGACCTGTTTCATTAGGAAAATGCTCGAGTCCATCATTAAGGAAGTAATAGCATGACATTTAGAAAATCATAATACAGTCGAGCAGAGTCAGCATTGTTTTATGAAAGGTAAATCATGTTTGACAAATTTGCTGGAGTTCTTTGAGGATGTAACGAGCAGGGTGGATAAAGGGGAACCAGTATTTGGATTTCCAGAAGTCATTTGATAAGGTGTCACATAAAAGGTTACTGCACAAGATAAAAGTTCATGGAGTTGAGGCCAAGATCAGATCAGCCATTATCTTATTGAATGGCGCAGCAGGCTCGAGAGGCCGTATGGCCTGCTCTTATTTCTTATGTTGTTATGTTCTTATCCTGTGTGGCTTGACCCTAATGTCTGTCAGAGACCCCCTTCTATATTTGGCTGTGTAAGATTACATGATTTACGGCACAGAAACAAGCCATTTGGCTCAACCAGTCCATGCCGGTGTTTATGCTCCACTCGAGCCTCCTCCCGTCTTTCCCCATCTAATTCTGTCAGCATAACCCTCTATTCCCTTCTCCCTCATGCTTGTCTAGCCTCCCCTTAATTACATCCATACTATTCGCTTCAACCACTCCCTGTGGTAGCGAGTTCCACATTCTCACCACTCTCGGGGTAAATAAATTTCTTCTGAATTCCCTGTTTAATTTCTTGATAACTATCTTGTATTAATGGTCTGTAGTTATGCTCTTCCCCACAAGTGGAAACACTCTCCATGCATTCTATCAAAACCTTTCAGCAGATGGTGTGTATTTGGGTTTCCAAAAGGCATTCGATAAGGTGCTACATAAAATGTTAATGACATTAAGGCGGATTGCAAAAGTTTCGATAGGTATGTAAAGAGAAAAAGGTTAGTAAAGACAAACGTAGGTCCCCTGCAGTCAGAATCAGGGGAAGTCATAACGGGGAACAAAGAAATGGCAGACCAATTGAACAAGTACTTTAGTTCAGTATTCACTAAGGAGGACACAAACAACCTTCCGGATATAAAAGAGGTCAGAGGGTCTAGTAAGGAGGAGGAACTGAGGGACATCTTTATTAGTCGGGAAATTGTGTTGGGGAAATTGATGGGATTGAAGGCCGATAAATCCCCAGGGCCTGATTGACTGCATCCCAGAGTACTTAAGGAGGTGGCCTTGGAAATAGCGGATGCATTGACAGTCATTTTCCAACATTCCATTGACTCTGGATCAGTTCCTATCGAGTGGAGGGTAGCCAATGTAACCCCACTTTTTAAAAAAGGAGGGAGAGAGAAAACAGGGAATTATAGACCGGTCAGCCTGACCTCAGTAGTGGGTAAAATGATGGAATCAATTATTAAGGATGTCATAGCAGCGCATTTGGAAAATGGTGACATGATAGGTCCAAGTCAGCATGGATTTGTGAAAGGGAAATCATGCTTGACAAATCTTCTGGAATTTTTTGAGGATGTTTCCAGTAAAGTGGACAAAGGAGAACCAGCTGATGTGGTATATTTGGACTTTCAGAAGGCTTTCGACAAGATCCCACACAAGAGATTAATGTGCAAAGTTAAAGCACATGGAATTGGGGGTAGTGTGCTGACGTGGATTGAGAACTGGTTGTCAGACAGGAAGCAAAGAGTAGGAGTAAAGGGTACTTTTCAGAATGGCAGGCAGTGACTAGTGGGGTACCGCAAGGTTCTGTGCTGGGGCCCCAGCTGTTTACATTGTACATTAATGATTTAGACGAGGGGATTAAATGTAGTATCTCCAAATTTGCGGATGACACTAAGTTGGGTGGCAGTGTGAGCTGCGAGGAGGATGCTATGAGGCTGCAGAGTGACTTGGATAGGTTAGGTGAGTGGGCAAATGCATGTCAGATGAAGTATAATGTGGATAAATGTGAGGTTATCCACTTTGGTGGTAAAAACAGAGAGACAGACTATTATCTGAATGGTGACAGATTAGGAAAAGGGAAGGTGCAACGAGACCTGGGTGTCATGGTACATCAGTCATTGAAGGTTGGCATGCAGGTACAGCAGGCGGTTAAGAAAGCAAATGGCATGTTGGCCTTCATAGCGAGGGGATTTGAGTACAGGGGCAGGGAGGTGTTGCTACAGTTGTACAGGGCCTTGGTGAGGCCACACCTGGAGTATTGTGTACAGTTTTGGTCTCCTAACTTGAGGAAGGACGTTCTTGCTATTGAGGGAGTGCAGCGAAGATTCACCAGACTGATTCCCGGGATGGTGGGACTGACCTATCAAGAAAGACTGGATCAACTGGGCTTGTATTCACTGGAGTTCAGAAGAATGAGAGGGGACCTCATAGAAATGTTTAAAATTCTGACGGGTTTAGACAGGTTAGATGCAGGAAGAATGTTCCCAATGTTGGGGAAGTCCAGATCAGATATGATCAGAATTATACACAGTAATCTTAAGTGTGGTTTAACTAAGGGTCGATATAGGTTTAGCATAACGTTACTATTTTTCAATTCTAGATATAAACCCTCGTGCCTGGTTTGCTTTTTTTTAATGACCTTTTAACCTGTCGCTACTTTTAGTGATTTGTGTATTTGTACTCCCAGATCTCTGTTCCTCTACCCCACCTAGACTTACATCCTCCAAGTACTGTGACCTCCCTATTCTTCCTACCAAAATCTGTTGAATTTCATTTGCCAATTATATGCCCGTTCTGCAAGTTTATTAATGTCCTCCTGTTAACTGTTGTAGTCCTCCTTTAGTATTGACTATTCAACCCCCATTTGGTGTCATCTGCAAATGAAGAAATTGATTTTGATTCCAAAGTCTAAATCGTTAATATAAATTGTGAACAATAGTGGTCCCAAGTGATCCTTGTGGAACACCACTACCTACATTCTGCCACTGTGAATAGTTACTCTTTATCCCTACTCTCTGCTTTCTATCTTGAAGCCAGCTATCCATTCTGCTAATTGTCCCCTGACTCTGCATTCTCTGACCATATTCATTAGTCTATTATGTGGTACCTTATCGAAGGTCTTTTAAAAATCTAAATAAATTACATTGACTGGACTGCATTACCCTTGTCCATTCTCTGTTACCTTTTCAAAAAAATCAAAATGTGGTTGGTCAAGCAAGTCTTTACCTTTTGAAATCCATGCCGACTATTCAGTATTATATTTTGGGTTTCTAGATGTTCAGTTTTCTCCTTTAGTAGGGATTCCATTATTTTTTCGATCACCGATGTTAAGCTGATTTATCTATAGTTTCCTAAACATGTTCTATCTCCCTTAAGTATAGATATTATGTTAGCTATCCGCCAGTGCTCTGGCACTACACCTTTTTCTAACGAATTATTAAATGTGTTGTAATCTGTTCCCTAGATTCGGTTAAAATGCGCAGATGTAATCCATCCAGACCAGGGTTTCTTCCTCTAAGTTTGATTAGTTTATTTAATATATATCCCCTTTTTATTTTAAATGCAGTTATTTCATTATCTATCTCAATCCAGTGTCCACCTGTTCTATCTCCCTGGTAATAACGGAGACAAAGTAATGATTTAATATATCTGCCAGCTCTCTATCATTACCTGTGCTACCATCCTTAATAGCCCTATTCCCATCCCAACCATCCTTTTTTATTGATGAGCCTGTAAAATATTTTGTATTTTATTTTATGTTCCTTGATGATTTAATTTCAAAGTTCCTCATTGCCTTACTAATTATTTTTATGACTTCTCTCCTAATCTCTTTGTATTCTCCCTTAACATGCACTCCCCTGCTGTCTGTGTACTTAATGTATGCCTCTTTCCTTACCCTCAATTGTTCCCTGATGGGTTTATTCATCCATGGAGTCTCATTCATCCATGGAGTTTCATTAGTGTTTAGTTTGTTCTTTCCTTTTAGTGGGATATATTGTTCCCGGACTCTGTTGAACACAGTTTTAAATGTTTCCCATTGCTGTTCTACATCATTGTTTACCAATAATGATGCCCATTTTATTTTCCCAAGTTCTATTCTCAGCCATGCAAAATCAGCTTTTCTCCAATCTATTTCCCTGGTCTTCATCGTACTTATGTCCTTCTCAATTATCACCTTAAAGCGTATTATATTATGGTCACTGTTGCCTAGATTTTACCCACTTTTACTTTTCTTATCTGCTCTGGTTCATTCCTCATTACTAGATCCAATAGTGAATCTTCTCTTATTGGGCTTTTTAAATATTGGGTTAGAAAGGAGTCCTGTACACATTGTAGGAACTCCATTCCCTTGTCCCCTTTACCGACCTCTTCTGTCTAATTAATATCGGGGTAGTTAAATCTCCCATGATTATTCCATGCTTTTTCTAATTTTCCTAATTTGTCTGCATATTTCTTCTTCCTCCTCCCTTCCGCTATTAGGTAGTCTGTAGATTACAACTATTAGTGTGATTGATTCTTTATTATCTTTTATCTCTATCCATATGGATTCTATTTTTGTCTTGCTGATGGCTGAGTCACTTTTTTTCTACTGCCTTTATGTTATCCTTATAAGTACAGCAACTCCACCTCCCTTTTTTCTCTCTTCTAAATATGTTATACCCTGCAATATTTAATTCCCAGTCCTGATTTTTCTATAGCCATGACTCAGTAATCCCTACTATGTCTGGTTCCTCGCAACGCATGCTTGCCTCCAGCTCTCCTGTTTTATTACAGACACTGTGCATTGCTGTGCAGACCGTTTGACTCATTTTTAATAGTAGTTCCTTTCACTTTATTTTTATCCATCTTTTTACACTCCTGTTCTATAACTCCATTTATTCCCTGGCCAGCAATAGCTTCCCTTTACTCTTTCCTATGCTCTCCTTTCCTGTTTTGTTTACATTTGAGGTGGTTTCATTTCTTATAGATATCCCCCCCCCCCCCCCCCCTTTTACTAGTTTAAAGCCTTTGCCACCTTCCTACTTCCCTTTTCCGCTAGGACACGGGTCCCATCCCGTTCAGCTGGAGCCCATCCCATTGGTACAGCTCCTTCCTGTCCCAGAACTGGTGCCAGTGTCCCATGGAAAAGGAACCCCTCTTCCCCACACCAGCCTTTTAGCCACGTGTTAATTCTCCTGATCTGTTTGTTTCTCATACAATTTGCACGTGGCTCAGGCAGTAATCCCGAGATTATTACCCTCGAGGTCCTGCTTTTTAATTTAGCTCCTAACTCCTGATACTCTTTCAGCAGGACCACCTCCCTGTTCCAACCTATGTTGTTTGTTCCAGCATGGACCACGGTGACTGGATTTCCCCTCCTCCCTTTCCAAGTTCCTCTCCAGCCGCCGTGAGATATCCCTTACCCTGGCACTGGGCAGGCAACATTCCCTTCGGGATTCTCGACCTTGGCTGCAGAGGACGCTATCTCTCCCCCTAATTATAGAGTCCGCTATCACTGCCACATTTCTATTCTTCCCCCCGCCCCGGACAACCTCTTGAGCCACGGTGCCTTGGTCTGCATTGTGGCGAACCTCCCCGCAGTCTGTCTCCTTGTTCTCACGGATAGTGAGTCATTGTAACTGCTGCTGTGGTAATCTGACCTGTTCTGCCCACAGATGCAATGCCGCTGCAATCCAGGCAGCTGCTGGTTACCTGCAGATGGAGGATGTGGTGAGAATGTGTAAAGCAAAGATGGAATCGCTTGTGATTAACTTGAACACGGCCCCTAAAGCACCACCTGACATCCAGGCGGATGCCGAGCCAAGTAGCTGCTTGAGCAGCTCGGGGGCAGGGAAGGACATTGTCCAGCAAGGACCAGGAGCAATGCTCGGGTGTGAAGAAGCGACGCTCAATACTCCCCAAGCCGCCTGTGATCTCAAAATGGAGGAATTGCAATTACAGCCCGCAAACTTCGACGCGTTGTCAGGAACCCGAGGAGCAAAGAAAGCAATGGCCGACCAGAATGGTGCCCTGCAGGTGAAGAGCATCAGTCCCAGCAACCAGCTGAAATGTACAAGAGTTAAACGGAGAAGCGGCTGCACCGTGAGAAAGGTGGAGAGGAGAGTGTGTGGTGAGAGTGCAGCACAGTTCGACGTGGTCAGCACTGACCTCCAGCCTCAGGCCAACCCTCAATCAATGCTCTGCAACGACTATAAAAATCTTTCAGCTGAGAACAAAGTTGTTCAGAAGACAAACGAGAAACCGAGGAGGAGGCGCTTGCAGCGACATGGCGTGTTTCCAGAAAGGCGCAAATCCAAACTATCCGCTGGAGAAAGCGGTGCCGGGCGGCCGGAGCCCGGGGACAGCAATGACAAGCAGCTGAAGATGAAGCCGATCTGTAACATGTGCGGCAAAGTGTTCTCTGAGGCCAGCAGCCTGCGCCGACACATGAGGATTCACAAAGGACTAAAGCCGTACGTGTGCCAGCTCTGTGCGAAAGCTTTCACTCAATGCAACCAACTGAAAACTCATGTCAGGACCCACACAGGTAACCATGAAGGCAGCTAAATGAAATTTCAAATATATAGAGCATTATCCGTGTTGTGGGTATAGGTCTGTCACTGTATAACACTAGGATACAGTACTGGTGGGTACAGGTCTGTCACTGTATAACACTGGGGTACAGTACTGGTGGGTACAGGTCTGTCACTGTATAACACTGGGGTACAGTACTGGTGAGTACAGGTCTGTCACTGTATAACACTGGGGTACAGTACGGGTGAGTACAGGTCTGTCACTGTATAACACTGGGGTACAGTACTGGTGAGTACAGGTCTGTCTGTATAACACTGGGGTACAGTACTGGTGAGTACAGGTCTGTCACTGTATAACACTGGGGTACAGTACTGGTGGGTACAGGTCTGTCACTGTATAACACTGGGGTACAGTACTGGTGGGTACAGGTCTGTCACTGTATAACACTGGGGTACAGTACTGGTGAGTACAGGTCTGTGTATAACATGGGTACAGTACTGGTGGATACAGGTCTGTCTGTATAACATTGGGGTACAGTACTGGTTGGTACAGGTCTGTCTGTATAACACTGGGGTACAGTACTGGTGGGTACAGGTCTGTCACTGTATAACATTAGGATACAGTACTGGTGGGTACAGGTCTGTCACTGTATAACACTAGGATACAGTACTGGTGGGTACAGATCTGTCTGTAGAACCGTGGGGTACAGTACTGGTGGGTACAGGTCTGTTTGTATAACACTGGGGTACAGTACTGGTGGGTACAGGTCTGTCTGTATAACACTGGGGTACAGTACTGGTGGGTACAGGTCTGTCACTGTATAACATTAGGATACAGTACTGGTGGGTACAGGTCTGTCACTGTATAACACTAGGATACAGTACTGGTGGGTAAGATCTGTCTGTATAACACGGGTACAGTACTGGTGGGTACAGGTCTATCTGTATAACACTGGGGTACAGTACTGGTGGGCACAGGTCTGTCACTGTATAGCACTAGGATACAGTACTGGTGGGTACAAGTGTGTCACTGTATAACCCGGTACAGTACTGGTGGGTACAAGTCTATCTGTATAATACTGGGGTACAGTACTGATGGATGCAGGTCTGTCACTGTATAACACTGGGGTACAGTACTGGTGGGTACAGGTCTGTCACTAACACTGTGGTACAGTACTGGCGGGTACAGGTCTGTCACTGTGTAACACTGGGGTACAGTACTGGTGGGTACAGGTCTATCACTGTATAACACTGGGGTACAGTACTGGTGGGTACAGGTCTGTCACTAACACTGGTACAGTACTGGTGGGTACAGGTCTGTCACTGTATAACACTGGGGTACAGTACTGGTGGGTACAGGTCTGTCACTGTATAATAATGAATGGTGGAACAGGCTCAAGGGGCTGAATGGCCTAATCTTTCTATGTTTCTATAACTGTCCCATCAAAACCCATCCCTCCAATAATTCTCCCATTGAAGTTCAGAAGATAGACTTGAAATACAGGGTCTATTTTAACTGGAGCAGAAATGGTTGAGAGGAGATTCAGTAGAAAGTTTCAAATCTTGCAGTTTTGATAGTGAACTGGGAAAGACTATTTCCTCTGGTTGAGGGGTCAGTGACCAGGGATCACTCCAAATTGTAACTAAAAGTACGCAGAAAGGAAAGAGGGTTGTTCAAGCACAGAATGTTTGTCACAGAGAATGGTTGAGGCAGTGAACATTGAATCTTTTAACGGACAACTGGATAAATATTTGAAGAAGTGGGCTATGAAAGAGAGTGGGTCAGTGGGATTGATACAGGGCTATGGGGAAAGCGGGTCAGTGGGATTAGTTTGGGATTGATACAGGGCTATGGGTAGAGCAGGGCACTGACACGTGGGAAATCCTGGCCAAAGACCGCCCTAAGTGGAGGAAGTGCATCCGGGAGGGCGCTGAGCACCTCGCCGAGAGCATGCAGAAATCGAGCGCAGGCAGCGGAAAGAGCATGCAGCAAACCTGTCCCACATACCCTTTCCCTCAACAACTATCTGTCCCACCTGTGACGGGGACTGTGGTTCTTGTATTGGACTGTTCAGCCACCTAGGGACTCCTTTTTAGAGTGGAAGCAAGACTTCCTCGATTCCGAGGGACTCCTTAAGATAATGATGAGGTGTTAATATAGGTCTATGGGGATAGAGCCGTGCAGTGGGATTAGCTTGGGATTGATACAGGGCTCTGGGGGGGAACGGGGCAGTGGGATTAGTTTGGGATTGATACAGGGCTGTGGGGAGAGAGCGGGGCCATGGGATTAGTTTGGGATTGATACAGGGCTGTGGGCAGAGAGCGGGGCAGTGGGATTAGTTTGTGAATGATACAGGGCTATGGGGAGAGTGGGATTAGTTTGGGATTGATACAGGGCTGTGCGCGAGAGGGAGAGAATGGGACAGTGGAATTAGTTTATGATTGATACAGGGCTATGGGGAGAACGGAGCAGTAGGATAGGTTGGGATTGATAAAGGGCTTTGGGGAGAGAGCAGGGCAGTAGGGTTAGTTTGGGATTGATACAGGACTGTGGGACAGTGGTATTAGTCTGGGATTGAAACAGGGCTGTGGGGAGAGAGCGGGGCCATGGGATTAGTTTGGGATTGAAACAGGGCTGTGGGGAGAGAGCGGGGCCATGGGATTAGTTTGGGATTGAAACAGGGGTGTGGGGAGAGAGCGGGGGCAGTGGCAATAGTTTGCGATTGATACAGGGCTGTGGGAGAGAGGGAGAGAGTGGGACAGTGGGATTAGTTTGGGATTGATACAGGGCTATGGGGAGAGTGGGTCAGTGGGATTAGTTTGGGATTGATACAGGGCTGTGCGCGAGAGGGAGAGAATGGGACAGTGGAATTTGTTTATGATTGATACAGGGCTATGGGGAGAACGGAGCAGTAGGATAGGTTGGGATTGATAAAGGGCTTTGGGGAGAGAGCGGGGCAGTGGGGTTAGTTTGGGATTGAAACGGGTGTGGGGAGAGAGCGGGGCAGTGGCAATAGTTTGCGATTGATACAGGGCTGTGAGAGAGTGGGACAGTGGGATTAGTTTGGGATTGATACTGGGCTATGTGGAGAGAGCGGAGCAGTGGGATTAGTTTGGGATTAATACAAGGGCAGTGGGATTAGTTTGGGATTGATACAGGACTATCGGGAGAGAGCGGAGCAGTGGGATTAGTTTGGGATTGATACAGGGCTGTGGGGAGAGTGGGTCAGTGGGCTTAGTTTGGGATTGATACAGGGCTATGGGGAGAGAGCGGGGCAGTGGTATTAGTCTGGGATTGATATCAGGCTCTGGGGAGAGAGCGGGGCAGTGTGATTAGTTTGGGATTGATACAGGACTATCGGGAGAGAGTGGAGCAGTGGGATTAGTTTGGGATTAATACAAGGGCAGTGGGGAGAGAGCGGGGCAGTGGTATTAGTCTGGGATTGATATCAGGCTCTGGGGAGAGAGCGGGGCAGTGGGATTAGTTTGGGATTGATACAGGGCTATGGGGAGAGTGGGTCAGTGGGATTAGTTTGGGATTGATACAGGGCAATGGGGAGTGAGCAGAGCAGTGGGCTTAGTTTGGGATTAATACAAGGGCAGTGGGAAGAGAGTCGGGCAGTGGGATTAGTTTGGGATTGCTATAACAAGGAGCTGGAACAGCCCCAATGGTTCGAATGTCTGCTGCACTGTAAACCTCTATTGCTGTTTTATAGTTCTCCTTAAGATATTTTCTTGATTCACGGTCTGTTTATATTACACTAAATTCCATTTATATCCACATGAGGAGGGAATTAGTTAGAATCGGGTGGGAATCTTTAGACCAACATTACAATCTTTTCACAGAAGTAATTGTTGGATTACAAGTCAGATCTGCACCCCTTTGTGTGGGGTCTGGGCTGTTGCAATCATGGCCTGTGAGGGTGGGTATTTCCAGTGTTAAACGAAGCATGACCTCTGCCCTCAAACCCTGTGACACTGAGCTGCTCATCGCTCCTTGCAACCTTCACTACACAGAAGATTAGTGGTAGGCCTGAAGATTGGGATAGTTTCAGAAACCAGCAAAGGATGACTAAAAATATCAGAGAGAAAAGATAAATTGTGAAAGCAAACTAACAAGAAATATAACAGCAGCTTATAAGAGCTGCTACAGGTATATAAAAAGGAAGAGATTAGCTAAAGTAAATTTTGGTCCCTTGGAGGATGAGACTGGGGAATTAATAATGGGCAACAGGGAAATGGCAGAGACTTTGAACAAATATTTTGTATCGGTCTTCACAGTAGAAGACACTAAAAGCATCCCAATAATAGATAATCAAGGGGCTATTGGGGAGGGGGAACTTAAAACAATCATTAGCGAAAAAGTACTCAGCAAACTAATGGGACTAAAGGTGGACAAGTCCCCTGGACCTGTTGGCCTGCATCCTCGGGTCTTAAAAGAAGTGGCTGCAGAGATAGTGGATGAGTTGATTGTAATCTGCCAAATTTCCCTGGATTATGGAGAGGAGGGGTCCCAGTGGATTGGAAACCCGCAAATGTAATGCCCCTATTCAAGAAAGGAGGGAGACAGAAAGCAGGAAACTATCGACCATTTAGCCTAACATCTGTTATTGGGGAAAAGGCTGCAGTCCATTATTAAGGAAGTAATAGGACATTTAGAAAATCATAATACAATCAAGCAGTCAGCATGGTTTTATGAAAGCAAAATTATGTTTGACAAATTTGCTGGAGTTCTTTGAGGATGTAACGCGCAGGATGGATCAAGGGAACCAGTAGTTGTAGTGTATTTGGATTTCGAAAAGGCATTTAACAAGGTACCACATAAAAGGTTACTGCACAAGATCAGAGCTCACGCGGTTGGGGCTAATATATTAGCATGGATAGAGGATTGGCTAATTAACAGGAAACAGGCAGTCGGGATAAATGGTTCATTACAAACTGTACCTAGTGGGGTGCCACAGGGATCAGTGCTGGGGCCTCAACTATTTACAATCTATATTGATTTGGATGAAGGGACCGAATGTAATGTAGCCAAATTTGCTGATGTTACAAAGATAGGTGGGAAAGTAAGTTGTGAAGAGGACATACAGAATCTGCAATGGGATATTGATAGGTTAAGTGAGTGGGCAAAAATTTGGCAGATGGAATATAATGTGGGAAATGTGAGGTTATCCACTTTGGTAGGAAGAATAAAAAAGCAAATTATTATTTCAATGAAGAGAGACGACAAAATGCTGTGCTAGAGATCTGGGAATCTTTGTGCATGAAACTCAAAGTTAGCATTCAGGTACAGCAAGTAATTAGGAAGGCAAATGGAATGTTGGCCTTTATTGCAAGGGGGATGGAGTATAAAAGTAGGGAAGTTTTGTAGCAACTGGTGAGACCATACCTGGCATACTGCAGTTTTGGTCTCCTTATTTAAGGAGGGATATACTTGCAGAGCAGGTCTCCAGTCGTCCTGGTTAACCCTTACCATTGGATAAAGGCCTAGCTCTGTCAAGCCCACGTGGTGGCTGATGTGCAACGGTCACCACACGTTAAAAAAAATCCACGCACTGGCATCTTCCACCTCCCTCAATTGGAGTTCAGGACTGGAACATCGGGTCCTTCATTGAAACATCTGTGAACTCATGTGGAAGCAAGTCATCCTCATTCGAGGGACCACCTATGATGAAGATGATGATGACTTGCATTAGAGACAATTCAGATAAGGTTCACCAGGTTGTTTCCTGAGATGAAGGGGTTGTCTTATGAAGAAAGTTTGAGCAGGTTGGGCCTATAATCATTGGAGTTTAGAAGAATGAGGTGATATTATTGAAATGTTTAAGATTCTGAGGGGGCTCGACAGGGTAGATGCAGAGAGGATGTTTCCCCCCTTGGGGGAATCTTGAACTAGGGGGCATAGTTTCAGGATAAGGGATCACCCATTTAAAACGGAGATAAGGAGGAATTTCTTCTCTCAGAGGGCCGTGAATCTGTGGAATTCTCTACCCCAGTGAGCTGTGGAGCCTGGGTCATTGAATATATTTAAGGTGGGGATAGACAGATTTTTGAACGACATGGTTATGGGGAGCGGGCAGGGAGGTGGAGTTGAGGCCAAGACCAGATCAGCCACAATCTTGTTGAATGGCAGAGCAAGCCCGAGTGGCTAAATGGCCTACTCCTGTTCCTATTTCTTATGTCACCCTACCCTTCAGGGATTGTGGACTTCTGTATCCACTTCCCTCCAAATTGCCTCCTACCATCTGGCCTTCAAAACTTTCATCTTAAACCCTGCCTTCAGTTCCCCGTTTTAGCCATTGTATTTTCTTACGTTCTATATTCACTGCACCTTTCATTACAATGTGTACGGACGGATGCGATGTAGGAACAGGTGTTGGTGAGAATTTGCAATAACACTGAGTGTGTGCCTGCAGGCTGACTTACTGTACCGTTTGCAGGTGAGAAGCCCTATCAGTGTGATATGTGCGATAAAAGCTTTGCTCAGAAGTGCCAGCTAGTCTTCCACAATCGCATGCACCACGGTGAGGAGAAGCCGTACGCTTGTGACGTCTGCAACCTTCAGTTCGCAACTTCCAGTAACCTGAAAATCCACGCCAGGTAACATACATTCTGCACGTCCTGTAAAGCCTGCCAGCGCCCTGCAGTGAGTCGGATTTTCTATCAAATAACCAGCGAGCTATTTGTGTCCTGTCACTGATAACGCAAGTGCTGAGCAGCTCCAGGTCCTCTTCATTAAATGCTGCTCGAGGATTGAATTCTATGACCTAGCACCACTTTAGGGAGAGGGAAATCTGGGAAATTCCTCTCTGATCAAAATTAGTACAGGAAGCAGATTGACCATGATGGATACTTTATAGGCTTTCTCCTCCTCTTTTCCCCCCGGGCGTGGGAGGCATGGTGATTGCATTGGTAGTTTAGCTAAAACCACCGCTGATGCTTCTGTACCAGAAACCAATGCAATGCGGCAGGAGTAAACCTCGCTGGGATGTGCTACTGACTCATCCCCTCCCCCTCCCATTGTCTCAAACTGATATCGTGAGAATACACAATTCTGAGTTACTTTGCCTCTGCTGAATGGTCCCAGTCAAAGTCCTGGAAAACTTGTATATATCCAGGAGTTAACCCCTTGTAGCAACACAATGATGCAAATTAAACAAAAATCCCTTTTCAGGCCTCGTAGCTAAAAGTCTCAAAGCATGATCAGAAGTTAATCATAGAATCATAGAAGTTTACAGCACATGAGGAAGCCATTTTGGCCCATTGTGTCTGCACCGGCCAATAAGAGACTATCCAGTCTAATTCCACTTTCCAGCTCTAGGTCTGGCCCTGCAGGATACAGCACTTCAAGTGCACATCCAAGTACTTTTTAATTGTGGTGAGGGTTTCTGCCTCTGCCACACTTTTAGGCAGTGAGTTCCAGACTCCCACCACCCTCTGGGTGAAGAAATTTCCCCTCAAATCACCTCTAAACCTTCTGCTAATTACTTTAAATTAATGCCCCCTGGTAGTTGACCCCTCTGCTAAGGGAAATAGGTCCTTCCTATCCACTACATCTAGGTCCCTCATAATTTTATACACCTCAATGAGGATCTCCCTTCCATCGCCTCCTGTTCCAAGGAAAACAAATCCAATCTGTCCTCATAGCTAAGATTCTCCACTCCCGGCAACATCCTCGTAAATCTCCTCCTCTCCAGTGCAATCACGTCCTTCCTGTAATGCGGTGACTAGAACTGCACGCAGTACTCCAGCTGTTTTATACAGTTCAAGCATAACCACCGCCCCCCCCACCCGGCTCTTGTATTCTAGGCCTCGGCTAATAAAGCCAAGCATTCCGTATGCCTTCTTAACCACCTTTTCTACCTGGCCTTCTACCTTCAGGGATCTGTAAACATGCACTCCAAGGTCCCTTTCTTCCTCTACACTTCAGTGTCCTACTATTTAATGTGTATATCCTTTCCATGTTAGCCCTCCCCAAATGCATTACCTCACACTTCTCCAGATTAAATCCATTTGCCACTGCTCTGCCCTCCTGACCAGTTGATATCTTCCCGCAGTCTTCATCTTCAAACTTCTTAATCATACCCCCTATATTCAAGTCGTCTAGATCATTGATGTATACCACAAAAAGCAAGGGACCTAGTACTGAGCCCTGTGGAACCCCACTGGAAACAGCCTTCCAGTCACAAAAACATCCATCAACCATTACCCTCTGCTTCCTGCCTTTGAGCCAATTTTGGATCCAACTTGCTACTTTGCCCTGGATCCCATGGGCTTTTACTTTCGTGACCAGTCTGCCATGTGGGACCTTATCAAAAGCCTTGCTGAAATTCATATACACTACATCAAACGCACTGCCCTCATCGACCATCCTGGTTACCTCCTCAAAAAATTCAATCAACTTAGTCAGACACAACCTTCCCTTAACAAATCCGTGCTGACTGTCCTTGATTATTCCGTGTCTTTCTAAATGAAGATTTATCCTGTCCTTCAGGATTTTTTACAATAATTTTCCCACCACCGAGGTAAGGCTGACTGTCCTGTGATTACTCGGTCTATCCCTTTCTCCCTTTTTAAACAAAGGTCCAACATTAGCAGTCCTCCGGCACCACACCTGAAGCCAGAGAGGATTGGAAAATGATGGTCAAGGCCTCTGCTATTTCCTCTTTTGCTTCACTTAACAGGCAGGCGATGCATTTCATCTGGGCTTGGGGATATATCCACTTTCAAAGAGGCTAAACCCCTTAATACTTCCTCTCACTATGTTTATTTCATCTAATATTTCACACTCCACCTCCCTGATAGCAGCGTCTGCTATAACTAGAAGTATAGATAAAGAGCTGGCAATGAAGTATTGTTTGAAGTGTAATCACTGTTGTAATGTCGGAAACATGGCAGCTAATTTGCGCACAGTAAGCTCTCTCAAATAATGACCAGATAATCTGTTTTAGTGATATTAGTTGAGGGATAAATATTGGCCAGGACACCGGGGAGTACTCCGCTCCTCTTCAAATCGTGCCATGGATCTTTTACGTCCAGCTGAGAGGGCAGACATAGTTTCAATTTCATGTCTCATCTGACAGATGTAAAAGCTATTGGTTCGGAGATGGGATAGGGTGCATATTCGAAGGAGAGTAATGGTGGATTGTGTGTATCTGAGGTGCAAGTAAGAAACGTCATTAAGCCCTTCTATTTGTGATTCCCTTTCCACCAAGCACCTAGCTGCCTCTAGAATGCCATCAATGACCATTCTAAGTACTGATCTCTGTGTGAAGGAGTGCTTCAGTCTACATCCTTCTGTCCTGCAATCACAGAATCTCACAGCACAGAAGGAGGCTATTCAGCCCATCCTGCCTGTGCTGGCTGTTTGAAAGAGCGATCCAATTAGTCCCACTCCCCTGAACTTTCCCTATAGCCCTGCACATTTTTCATTTTCAAGTATATATCCAAAGTGAATAGTGATAGAGGACTGGCAGATAGTTAGGGTGATAGAACAAGTCCAGAGGACTATAGACCAATTAGCTTAACATCGGAGGTAGGAAAGATCATGGAATCTTAACTCAAAGATGTAATAGAAAAACATCTATAATCCGAAAATATAGTAAATAGTCAGCACGGATTTCAAAAGGGAAGGTCATGCTTGACCAACCTTATTGAATTCTTTGAGAAAGTAACAGAAAGAGTTGACAAGGGTAATGCTGTAGACATAATATATTTGGATTATCAAAAGGCCCTCGATAAGGTTCTGCATAGTATACTCATGACTACAGTCAGAACATATGGAGTCAGGGGGCAGCAAGAAAGACAAACTTGCATTTATATAGCGCCTTTCATGACCACCGGTCGAATTCCAAACTAATTCAGGAAAAACTTCTTTATCCAGAGAGCGGTTTGAATGTGGAACTCGTTACCACAAGGAGTGGTTAAGGCGAATAGTATAGATGCATTTAAGGGGTAGGGCATTTGATATAAAGTGCCACATAATAGGCCTGCCAGCAAAGTTGAAGACCATGGAATAAAAGGGACAGTGGCAGCATGGATACGCAATTGGCTTAGTGACAGGAAGCAGAGTAGTGGTGAACAGTTGTTTTTCGGACTGGAGGAAGGTATACAGTGGTGTGCCCCAGGGATCGGTACTGGGACCACTACTTTTCTTGATATATATTATCAATATTAATATATTGAGAGTACAGGGCACTATTTCAAAATTTGCAGGTGACACAAAACTTGAAAGTATAGTGAACAGTGAGGGGGATAGGGATAGACTGCAAGAGGACATAGACAGGCTGGTGAAAAGGGCGGACATGTGGCAGTAAAGTATAATGCAGAAAAGTGTAAAGTGATACATTTTGGTAGGAAGAACGAGGAAAGGCAATTTAACCAAAATGGTACAATTCTAAATGGGGTGCAGGAACAGAGAGACCTGGGGGGATATGTGCACAAATCATTGAAGGTGGCAGAGCATGTTGAGAAAGCGGTTAAAAGAGCATACGGGATCCTGGTTCGGCCTCAACTGGAGTATTGTGTCCAATTCTGGACACCGCACTTTAGGAAGGATGTGAAGGCCTTGGAGAGGGTGCAGAAAAGATTTACGAGAATGGTTCCAGGGATGAGGGACTTCAGTTACATGGATAGACTGCAGAAGCTGGGTTTGTTCTCCTTGGAGCAAAGGAGATTTGATCGAGGTGCTCAAAATCATGAGGGGTCTGGACAGAGTAGATAGAGAGAAACTGTTCCCATTGACGGAAGCGTCGAGAACCAGAGGACACAGATTGAAGGTGATTGGCAGAAGAACTAAAGGCGACATGAGGAAAAACTTTTTTATGCAGCAACTGGTTAGGATCTGGAATGCACTGCCTGAAAGGGTGGTAGAGACAGATTCAATTGGGGCTTTCAAAAGGGAATTAGGTAAGTACCTGAGAAAAAAATTAGCAGGGCTACGGGGAAAAGGGCGGGGGAGTGGGACTGGCTGAGGTGCACTTGCAGAGAGCCGGCACGGACTCGACGGACCGAACTGCCTCCTACTGGCTGCAACCGTTCTCTGATTCTATGAAGAAAGGAATAGAAGGATATGGTGATGAGGTGAGATGAAGTAGAGTGGGAGGAGGCTCGTGTGGAGCATAGACTCCGGCACGGACCTGTTGGGCTGAATGGCTTGTTTCTGTGCTGTAAGTATATAAGAAGCAGGAGTAGGCCATTCGGCTGCTCAAGCCTGCTCCGCCATTCAATAAGATCATGGCTGATCTGATCATGGGCTCAGCTCCACTTCCCTGCCCGCTCCCCATAACCCTTGACTCCCTTATCGCTCAAAAATCTGTCTATCTCCACCTTAAATATATTCAATGACCCAGCCTCCACAGCTCTCTGGAGCAGAGAATTCCAGAGATTCACGACCCTCAGAGAAGACAATCCTCCTCATCTCAGTTTTAAATGGGCAGCCCCTTATTCTGAAACTATGCCCCCTTGTTCTAGATTCCCCCACGAGGGGAAAACATCCTCTCTGCATTTACCCTGTCAAGCCCGCTCAGAATCTTATATGTTTCAATAAGATCACTTCTCATTCTGTTAAACACCAATGAGTATAGACTCAACCTTTCCTCATATGACAAACCCTTCATCCCTGGAATCAACCGAGTGAACCTTCTCTGAACTGCCTCCAATGCAAGTGTATCCCTCCTTAAATGAGAGCAAAACTGTACGTAGTACTCTAGGTGTGGCCTTACCAATACCCTGTACAGTTGTAGCAAGACTTCCCTAATTTTATACTCCATCCCACTTGCAATAAAGGCCAACATTGGATTTGCCTTCCTAATTACTTGCTGTACCTGTATGCTAACTTTGTGTTTCCTGTACAAGGACCCCCAGGTCCCTCTGTACCTCAACATTTTGTCGTCTCCATTTAAGTAAAACACAAAAAGTTAGCATGCAGGTACAGCAAGTAATCAGGAAGGCAAATGTAATGCTGGCCTTTATTGCAAGGGGGGATGGAGTATAAAAGCAGTGAAGTCCTGCTACAACTGTACAGGGTATTGGTGAGGCCACACCTAGAGTACTGCATACAGATTTGGTCTCCGTATTTAAGGAAGGATATACTTGCATTGGAGGCTGTTCAGAGAAGGTTCACTAGGTTGATTCCAGAGATGAGGGGGTTGACTTATGAAGATAGGTTGAATAGGTTGGGCCTATACACATTGGTGTTCAGAAGAATGAGAGGTGATCTTATCGAAACATATAAGATAATGAGGGGGCTTGACAAGGTGGATGCAGAGAGGATATTTCCACTCCTAGGGGAAACTAAAACTAGGGGACATTTGAAACTGACATGAGGAGGAATTTCTTCTGAGGGTTGTAAATCTATGAAATTCTCTGTCTCAAAGAGCTGTGGAGGCTGGGTCATTGAATATATTTGGCAGAGATAGACAGATTTTTGAGCGATAAGGGAGTAAAGGGTTATGAGGAGCGGGCAGAGAAGTGGAGCTGAGTCCATGATCAGATCAGCCACGATATTGAATGGCGAAGCAGGCTTGAGGAGTCAAATGGCCTACTCCACCTATTTCTTTCGTTCTTATTTTCTTAAATAATAATTAGCTTTTTTATTTTTCCTACCAAAGTGATAACTTCATATTTTCCCACATTATATTCCATCTGCCAAATTTTTGCCCACTCACTTAGCCAGTCTATATCCCTTTGCAGATTCTTTGTGTCCTCCTCACAATTTGCTTTCCCACCCATCTTTGTATCATTCGCAAATTTGGCTACATTACACTCAGTCCCTTCATCCAAGTCATTAATATAAATTGTAAATAATTGAAGCCCCAGCACCGATCCCTGCGGCACCCCAGTAGTTATAGTTTGCCAACCTGAAAATGTCCTATTCATCCCAACTCTCTGTTTTCTGTTAGTTAGCCAATCCAGTATCCATGCTAATATATTACCCCCAACCCCGTGAGCTCTTAGCTTGTGCAGTAGCCTTTTATGTGGCACCTTATCGAATGCCTTCTAGAAATCCAAATACGCTACATCTACTGGAACCCCTTTATCCACCCTTCTCATTACATCCTCAAAGAACTCTAGCAAACATGATTTCCCTTTCGTAAAACCATGCTGACTCTGCTTGATTGTATTATGATTTTCTAAATATCCTACTTTCTTAATAATGGACTCCAGCATTTTCCCAATGACGAATGTTAGGCTAACCGGTCTATAGTTTCCTGCTTTCTCTCTCCCTCCTTTCTTAAATAGGGACGTTACATTTGTGGTTTTCCAGTCTGCTGAAACCTCTCCAGAATCCAGGGAATTTTGGTAGATTACAACCAATGCATCCGCTATCTCTGCAGCCACCTCTTTTTAAGGATGCAGGCCATCAGGTCCAGGGAACTTGTCCACCTTTAGTCCTATTAGTTTGCCGGGTACTTTTTCTCTAGTCATAGTGATTGTTTTAAGTTCCTCCCCCCACTATAAGCTCCTTGATTACTTACTATTATTGGGATGCTTTTAGTGTCTTCTTCCATAAAGACCGATACAACATATTTGTTCAAAGTCTCTGCCATTTCTCTGTTTCCCATGATTAATTTCCCAGTCTCATCTTCTGAGGGACCAACGTTTACTTTAGCTACTCTCATCCTTTTTATATACCTGTAGAAGCTCTTACTATCTGTTCTTATATTTATTGCTAGTTTACTCTCATAATCTATCTTCTCTCTCTATTATTTATTTAGTCGTCATTTGCTGGTTTAAAAAAATTACCCAATCCTCTGGCTTACCACTAATCTTTGCAACATTGTATGCCTTTGTTTTCGATTTGATATCATACCACGAATGGTTCATCCTTCTTATAGAGTCCTTCTCACTGGAATATATCTTTGCTGAGAGTAATGAAATATCTCCTTAAATGTTTGCCACTGTTTATCTACCGTCTTAGCCTTTAATCTATTTTCCCAGTCCACTTTAGCCAACTCTGTCTTCATACCTTTGTAATTGCCTTTATTTAAGTTCAGGACACTAGCTTCTCACCCAAGTTTCTCACCCTCAAACTGAATTTGAAATTCTAACATGCTATGATCACTCTTCCCTAGAGGATCCTTTACTCGGCGATCATTGATTAATCCTGTCTCATTACATATTACAAGATCTAAAATACCCTGCTCCCTGGTTGGTTCCACAATGTATTGTTCCAAGAAACCATCTCGAATACACTCTATGATCTCGTTCTCAAGGCTACTTTTGCCAATTTGATTTCTCCAATCTATATGAAGAATAAAATCGCCCATAAAATAAAAACAAGCCACCATTATTTCTTGATTTATACTCTGTCCTACAGTATAGCTACTGTTTGGGGGCCTGTAGACCACTCCCACCAGTGACTTCTTTCCCTTTAATATTCTTATCTCCACCCAAACTGATTCTACATCTTGATCTTCTGAGCCAATATCATTTCTCATTACTGCACTGATCTCGTCCTTTATTAACAGAGCTACCCCACCTCCTTTTTCTTTCTGCCTAACCTTCCAAAATGGCAGATACCCCTGAATATTCAGCTCCCAGTCTAGGTTACCTTGCAATCATGTCTCTGTAATGGTTATCAGATCATACCCATTTGTATCTATTTGTGCCGTCAATTCATCTATTTTATTACGAATGCTGCATGCATTCAGATAAAGAGCTTTTAATTTTGTCTTTTTACCATTTTTCCCTACTCTGACTCTACTTTCTGAAACACTCGTATGTTTATACATTCTGTCCCTTCCTGTCACGCTCTGGTTATCATTACCCCCATTGCTATTCTGCACTATTGCTTTCTCCTTGCTCTTTGACTTTTTTAATTTCCCCTCACCTGAACCCTCTCCCACGATTTAGTTTAAAGCCCTCTCTACAGCCCTAGCTATTCGATTCGCCAGGACACTAGTTCCAGCATGGTCTAAGTGAAACCCATCCCAATGGAACAGCTCCCTCTTACCCCAGTACTGGTGCCAGTGCCCCATGAACCAAAACCCATTTCTCCCACACCAGTCCTTGAGCCACATGTTTAACTCTGGTCTTATTTACCCTATGCAAAGCTCAGGTAGTAATCCAGAGATTATTACCTTTGTGGCTCTGCTTTTTAATTTAGTCCCTAGTTGCTCATACTCCCCCAGCAGAACCTCTTTGTTTGTCCTACCTATGTCGTTGGGGTATCTACGTGGACCACAACAACTAGATCTTCCCCCTCCCACTCCAAGTTCCTCTCCAGATCCTGGCACCGGGCAGGCAACACAGCCTTCGGGACCCCCACTCTCGGCTTCAGAGAACAGTATCTATCCCCCTCATGGTACTGTCCCCTACCACTACCACATTCCTTTTTACTCCCCCCAAGTTGTTTGTAATTATTATTTGACAGTTATTATTGGATCTGCTTCAGATTGTGCATTGCAGATCATCGTAACTTCCTGCGTTTATAAAAAAAAAAAATTTTCCTCTCCCCTCTGAAATCTTTAGTCTGTGTTCAATGGTTGCCCGTTTGTATTTCAGGTGTCCAACACTGAGCATTTTTCAAGCTGTTTCTCTGGCTTTGTTTCCCACAGGAAGCATAGTGGGGAGAAACCGTACGTTTGCGACCGCTGTGGTCAGCGCTTCGCACAGGCCAGCACGCTGACGTACCACGTCCGGCGACACACGGGAGAGAAACCCTATATCTGTGACACGTGTGGGAAGGCATTCGCTGTCTCCAGCTCACTCATCACACATGCGCGGAAGCACACAGGTAAGGTCTGCTCGCTGCGTGGCTCCACATCAACACCAGCTTAAAAGGCAAATTCTATAACTTTGTTATAAAATTAGACTCGGTGCTAATTTAATTGGATTGATCTGCTGTTCACGGTAACCAAAGAAGTTGATCCCTCACAGATTAATCCCACACTTCCCCAACTCTCGGACAGCCAGTATTACTTCTCTTATTAGTAGATATTTGATACCTTTTAATTTAATACTCGGAACGGTAGCCGAGTGGTTATGTTACTGGACCTGGACTAATGATCCGGAGACCACAGTTCAAATCCCACTATGGCAGTTGGGGGAATTTAAATTCAGTTAAATAAATCTGGAATAAAAAAACTCGGTGACCATGAAACTATTGGATTGTCGTAAAAACCTATCTGGTTCACTAATGTCCTTTAGGGAAGGAAATCTGCCGTCCTTACCCGGTCTGGGCCTGTATGTGACTCCAGACCCACAGCAACGTGGTTGACTCTTAACTGCCCTCTGAAATGGCCCAGCGAGACACTCAGTTGTACACAACCGCTACAAGAAACAGTAACAATAAAACAGGACAGACCACCCAGCATCGACCTCGGCACTGGCTACGGACACGATAATGGCACACCCAGCCAAGTCCACCCTGCGAAGTCCTCCTCACCAACATCTGGGGACTTGTGCCAAAATTGGGAGAGCTATCCCACAGACTTAACAATCAACAGCCTGACATAGTCATACTCACAGAATTATACCTTTCAGACAATGTCCCAAATTTTTTCCATAACCATCCCTGGCTATGGACTGATGCACCAGAGGTGGTGACACAGTGGTGTACAGTCGGGAAGGAGTGGGCCTGGGAGTCCTCAACATTGACTCCAGACCCCATGAAGTCTCATGGCTTCAGGTCAAGCATGGGCAGGGAAACCTCCTGCTGATTACCACCTACCGCCCTCCCTCAGCTGATGAATTAGTACTCCTCCATGTTGAGCCCCACTTGGAAGAAACAGTGAGGATAGCAAGGGCACAGAATGTACTCTGGGTGGGGGCTTCAATGTCAATCACCAAGAGTGGCTCGGTTGCACCACTACTGACCGAGTTGGCCGAGCCCTGAAGGACATAGCTACCAGACTGGGCCTGCAGCAGGTGGTGAAAGAACCAGCACGAGGGAAAAACCTACTTGACCAATCTACCTGTTGCAGATACATCAATCCATGACAGTATTGGTAGCAGTGACCACCCTCACACTCCTTGTGGAGACGAAGTCCTGTCTTCACACTGAGGACACCCTCCACCCTACCACCGTTCTAAATGATTCAGAACAGATCTAGCAGTTCAAACTGGGCATCCATGATGTGCTGTGGGCCATCAGCAGCAGCAGAATTTTATTCCACATCAATCTGTAACCTCATGGCCCGGCATATCCCTCACTCTACCATTACCATCAAGCCAGGGGACCAACCCTGGTTCAATGAGGAGTGTAGAAGAGCATGCCAGGAGCAGCACCAGGCGTACCTAAAACTGAGGTGCCAACCTGGGGAAGCTACAACACAGGGCTACATGCATGCTAAGCAGCAGAAGCAGCATGTTATAAACAGGGCTAAGTGATCTCACAACCAACGGATCAGATCAAAGCTTTGCAGTCCTGCCACATCCAGTCATGAATGGTGGTGGACCATTAAACAACTAACAGGAGGAGGAGGCTCCATGAATATCCCATCCTCAATGATGGCGGAACACAGCATATGAGTGCATAAGACAAAGCGAAGCGTTTGCAACCATCTTCAGCCAGAAGTGCTGAGTGGATGATCCATATCGGCCTCCTCCTGAGGTCCCAACCATTACAGAAGCCAGTCTTCAGCCAATTCGATTCATTCCACATGTTATCAAGAAATGGCTGAGCGCACTGGATACAGCAAAGGCTATGGGCCCCGACAACATCCCGGCTGTTGTGCTGAAGACTTGTGCTCCAGAACTCGCCTCTAGCCAAGCTGTTCCAGTACAGCTACAACACTGGCATCTATCTGACAATTTTTTTTTATTCGTTCATGAGATGTGGGCGTCACTGACAAGGCCAGCATTTATTGTCCATCCCTAATTGCCCTTGAGAAGGTGGTGGTGAGCCGCCGCCTTGAACCGCTGCAGTCCCTGTGGTGAAGGTGCTCCCACAGTGCTGTTAGGGAGGGAGTTCTAAGATTTTGACCCAGCGACAATGAAGGATTGGCGCTATATTTCCAAGTCAGGATGATGTTTAACTTGGAGGGGAAGTTGCAGGTGCTGCCGAAGAAGCCTTGGCGAGTTGCGGCAGTGTATCTTGTAGATGGTACACACTGCAGCCACGGTGCTCCGGTGGTGGGGGGAGTGAATGTTTAAGGTGGCGGATGGGGTGCCAATCAAGCGGGCTGCTTTGTCCTGGATGGTGTCGAGCTTCTTGTGTTGTGGGAGCTGCATTCAACCAGGCAAGTAGAGAGTATTCCATCACACTCCTGACTTGTGCCTTGTAGATGGTGGAAAGACTTTGGGGAGTCAAGAGGTGAGACACTTGCCACAGAATACCCAGCCTCTGACCTGCTCTTGTTGCCACATATTTATGTGGCTGGTCCAGTTAAGTTTCTGGTTCATGGTGACCCCCAGGATGTTGATGGTGGTGGATTCCGCGATGGCAATACCGTTGAATGTCAAAGGCAGGTGGTTAAACTCTCTCTTGTTGGAGATAGTCATTGCCTGGCACTTATGTGCTGCGAATGTTACATAAGAAACAGGAGCAGGAGTAGGCCATACAGTCCCTCGAGCCTGCTCTGGCATTTAATACGATCATGGCTGATCCGATTATGGACTCGGGTCCACTTCTCCATAACTCCTTATTCCCTTATCTGTTAAGAAACTGTCTATTTCTGTCTTAAATTTATTCAATGTCCCAGCTTCCACAGCTCTCTGAGGCAGCGAGTTCCACAGATTTACAACCTCTGAGAGAAGAAATTCCTCCTCATCTCGGTTTTAAATGTGCGGCCTCTTATTCTAAGATTATGCCCTCTAGTTCTAGTCTACCCTATCAGTGGAAACATCATCTCTGCATCTACCTTGCCAAGTCCCCTCATGATCTTACACGTTTCGATAAGATCCCCTGAATTCCAATGAGTAGTGCCCCAATTTACTCAACCTTTCCTCATAAGTCAATCCCCTCATCTCCGTAATCAACCAAGTGGATGTGGTGTATTTGGACTTTCAAAAGGCTTTCAGAATGGCAGGCAGTGACTAGTGGAGTGCTGCAGGGCTCAGTGCTGGGACCCCAACGCTTTACAATATATATTAATGATTTAGATGATGGAATTGAGTGTAATAACTCCGAGTTTGCTGATGACACTAAACTGGGTGGCGGTGTGAGCTGTGAGGAGGACGCTAAGAGGCTGCAGGGTGACTTGAACAGGTTAGGTGAGTGGGCAAATGCATGGCAGATGCAGTATAATGTGGATAAATGTGAGGTTATCCACTTTGGAGGCAAAAACACGAAGGCAGAATATTATCTAAATGGCGGCAGATTAGGAAAAGGGGAGGTGCAACGAAACCTGGATGTCATGGTACATCAGTCATTGCAAGTTGGCATGCAGGTACAGCAGGTGGTGAAGAAGGCATCATCATCATAGACAGTCCCTCGGAATCGAGGAAGACTTGCTTCCACTCCCAAAGTGAGTTCTTTGATGGCTGAACAGTCCGATACAAGAGCCACAGACCATGTTACAGGTGGGACAGACATTCGTCGAGGGAAGGGGTCGGTGGGGCTGGTTTGCCGCGCACTCCTTCCGCTGCCTGCACTTGGCCTCTTCGAGTCTCAACGCCCTCCCGGATGGACTTTCTCCAACTCGGGCGGTCTCCGGCCAGGGTCTCCCAGGTGCCAGTGGTGATGTCGCACTTTACCAGAGAGGCTTTGAGGGTGTCCTTATAACGTTTCCGCTGTCCTCCTTTGGCTCGTTTACCATGAAGGAGCTCCGCATAAAGCATTTGCTTCGGGAGTCTCGTATCTGGCATGCGAACTATGTGGCCTGCCCAGCGAAGCTGATCGAGTGTGGTCTGTGCTTCAATACTGGGGATATTAGCCTGGTCGAGGACATTGATGTTGGTGTGCCTGTCCTCCCAGGGGATTTGCAGGATCTTGCGGAGACATCGTTGGTGATATATCCAGCGACTTGAGGTGCCTTCTATACATCGTCCATGCCTCGGATCCACACAGGAGGGAGGGTATTACTACAGCCCTGTAGATCATGAGCTTGGTGGTAGATTTGAGGGCCTGGTCTTCAAACACTCTTTTCCTCAGATGACCGAAGGCTGCACTGGCGCACTGGAGGCGATGTTGAACCTCCGTATCAATGTCTGCCTTTGTTGATAAGAGGCTCCCGAGATATGGGAAATGGTCCACGTTGTCGAGGGCCACACCGTGAATCTTGATGATTGGAGAGCAGTGCTGTGTGGCGGTGACAGGTTGGTGGAGGGCCTTTGTCTTACGGATGTTACGCTTAAGGCCCATGCTTTCGTATACCTCAGTCAATACATTGACTATATCCTGAATGTGCGCAGACACAGGCGTCGTCTGCATACTGCAATTCAATAACAGAGGTTGGGGTGACTTGGACCTAGCCTGGAGGTAGCGTAGGTTAAACAGCTTCCCACTGGTTCTGTAGTTTAGTTCCACTCCAGCGAGGATCTTGTTGATTGTGAGGTGGAGCACACCAGCGAGGAAGATTGAGAAGAGGGTTGGAGCGATGACGCAGCCCTGTTTGACCCCGGTCTGGACGTTAATTGGGTCTGTAATGGATCCGTTGGTAAGGATCACGGCCTGCATGTCATTGTGAAGCAGGAGAAGGATGTTGACAAACTTTTGGGGGTATCCGAAACGGAGGAGGACGATCCATAGACCCTCACGGTTGACAGTGTCAAAGGACTTTGTAAGATCGAAAAAGGCCATGTATAAGGGCTGGTGCTGCTCCCTGCATTTTTCCTGCAGCTGTCGCGCTGCAAAGATCATGTCTGTTGTGCCCCGTAGGGGACGAAATCCGCATTGTGATTCTGGGAGGAGCTCCTCGGCCTCAGGGAGAAGTCGACTGAGGAGAAATCTAGTGACAACCTTCCCAGTGGCTGATAGCAGGGAGATTCCCCTGTAGTTGCCGCAGTCGGACTTGTCCCCTTTTTTGAAAAATGGTCACGATCACTGTATCTCTGAGATCTCCCGGCATGCTCTCCTCCCTCCAGATGAGAGAGATGAGGTCATGTATCCGCGCCAACAGCGCCTCTCCACCATATTTTAGCGCCTCAGCAGGGATTCCATCCGCACCCTTAGCCTTGTTATTCTTCAGCTGTTTTATGGCTTTGTCTACCTCGTGCATTGCTGGAGTTTCACTGAGTTGGTGGCAGGTTGCATGCTGCGGGATGGAGTCGAGAACACTCGAATCAAAGGCAGAGTCTCAATTGAGAAGATCTTCAAAGTGCTCCTTCCATCGGGCCCTGACAGCCTCGGTGTCCTTGATGAGTGTTTCCCTGTTCTTGGCCAGGAGTGGGATGGGGCCTTGGGAGTTTGGACCGTAGGTGGCCTTGACTGCAGTGAAGAATCCTCTCACATCATGGCTGTCGGCCAGTTGTTGTATCTCCTGTGCTTTTTCCATTCACCACCTGTTCTTTAGGTCCCGGGTTTTTTGTTGGACCTGAGCCTTGAGCCGTCTGTAATGTTGTTTCGCAGCTCCTGAATTGGGTTGTTGCTTGAGGCTCAGAAATGCTTTGCGTTTGCGATCTATTAGTTCTTCGATCTCCTGATCATTTTCAGCAAACCAGTCCTGATGTTTTCTGGTTGAGTGACCAAGTGTCTCCTCACAGGCACTGGTTATAGAGGCCTGGAGGGCAGACCAAGCGCTATGGGCATTCAGCATCTCAAGCTCATTAGGCAAGCCAGATTGGCTGTGAGGCGCTGGCTGTATAGGGCTCTCTTAGCTGGGTCTCTAAGTGCCCGGCATTAACTTTTTTGCGGAACTGCTTCTGCTGTCCCCTCTGCTTTGGGGCAATGTTAATGTTGATGATGGATCAGATTAGGCGGTGATCCATCCAGCAATCGTCCGCTCCTGTCATGGCGCGGGTGATGCGCACATCCTTGCGATCCCTGGCTTGGACGATGACATAGTCGAGCAGGTGCCAGTGTTTGGAGCGAGGGTGTTGCCACGATGCCTTGTATTTGTCCCTCTGGCGGAACAGGATGTTGGTGATGAAGAGTTCATGTTCTAGACATTTTGTCACGAGTAGGGTACCACTGCATTTGGCTTTCCCTACTCCCTCTCTGCCAATCACACCTCCCCAGAGGGCTGTGTCTTTGCTGACCCTGGCATTAAAATCACCCAGGAGCATCAATTTGTCGCCCGTGGGGATGCGGGACAAGGATGTCTCGAGGTTGGAATAAAAACCCTCTTTAGCCTCATCCGTTGCATGGAGTGTAGGGGCGTACGCACTGATGACTGACGCATTGGTTCCGGGATAGGGTAATACGGAGAGTCATGAGGCGTTCGTTAATCACACATGTGGAGTCTTTGAGGCAGTTGACCAGCTCATTCTTGACGGCAAAGCTGACTCCATGAAGGCAGCGTTCTGCCTCTGGTTTCCCTTTTCAGAAGAAGGTGTAACTTCCACCATGTTCCTTCAACTGACCTTCCCCTGCCCGCCGGGTCTCGCTTAGGGCGGCGATGTCAATGTCAAAAAGTTTGAGTTCACGGGCAACTATTGCGGTGCGGCGTTCCGGCCTGTCGCTATTGGAGTTGTCCATGAGGGTCCTGACGTTCCGGGTCCCGAACTTCATATTAGCGAAGTGGAAGATGCCTGTGCGTGAGTTCTTTTAACGTGGGATGGCCGCTGCACACCGGCAACCACACGGGCTTAGCTGAGCAAGGTCTTGGTCCAGTGGCAAGGGAGGTCCAAGACAACTGGAGACCAGGCACAGCTCTATAAGTCTAATTGCCTACGGTGAAGTGTTGGCCACAAGCTCGGCGCCGGGTAGCGTCATTGATGGTAGATGGCCCGAGGCTTGGCTGGGGGGCAGGCTTTAGGAAGGTGACTTCCAAAGTTATTTTAAAAGTTAAAAGTTGATAAAGATTCCCAATTTGTTTAAAAAGTTTCTAAGAGTTGTTAAAAAGTCGAAGATGTAAATCAATAATAGATTATAAAAGTTTCCCCAACTTAAAAAGTTTCTCGAAGTTGTTAAAAAGTCAAAAATGTAGATTAATAATAGATATTTAAAAGTATTTTGATTAAGAATCTAAAATGTGAGTTTTAAAAGTTCTCCCAAATTGTTTAAATGAGTTTAAAGGTTGATTAAAAGTTTAAAAATTAATTAAAAGTTGGTTGGGAGTATAACACGTTGGGTTGAACACCGCCGGCTCGGTCCCTTCTGTCGTTTCAACGCCGGCCAGGAGTCCCTTCACCGGTTCAACAGGGACAGGCGTGGGCAGGTATGGAGTCCTTTCGGCCCGGGATGGGCTCCACCAGTGCAGAGTCCTTTTGCCCCGGGGGCAAATGGTATGAAGGCAAATGGTATGATGGCCTTCATAGCTAGGGGATTTGAGTATAGGAGCAGGGAGATCTTACTGCAGTTGTGCAGGGCCTTGGTGCGCCCACACCTGGAATATTGTGTTCAGTTTTGGTCTCCTAATCTGAGGAAGGACGTTCTTGCTATTGAGGTAGTGCAGCGAAGGTTCACCAGACTGATTTCTGGGATGGCAGGACTGACGTATGAGGAGAGACTGGATTGGGCCTGTATTCACTGGAGTTTAGAAGGATGAGAGGGGATCTCACAGAAACATATAAAATTCTGACGAGACTGGACAGGTTAGATGCAGGAAGAATGTTCCCGATATTGGGGAAGTCCGGAACCACAGTCTAAGGATAAGGGGGAAGCCATTTAGGACTGAGATGAGGAGAAACTTCTTCACTCAGAGAGTTGTTAACCTGTGGAATTCCCTGCCGCAGAGAATTGTTGATGCCAGTTCATTGGATATATTCAAGAGGGAGTTAGATATGGCCCTTACGGCTAAAGGCATCAAGGGGTATGGAGAGAAAGCAGGAAAGGGGTACTGAGGTGAATGATCAGCCATGATATTGAATGGTGATGTAGGCTTGAAGGGCCGAATGGCCTACTCCTGCACCTATTTTCTATGTTTCTCTGAACTGCCAACAAAGCAAGTATATCCTTTCTTAAATATGGAAACCAAAACTGTACGCAGTATTCCAGGTGTGGCCTCACCAATACCTTGTACCTTGCTTTTACACTCGATCCCTTTTGCAATAAAGGCCAAGATTCCATTGGCCTTCCTAATCACTTGCTGTACCTGCATACTAACCTTTTGTGTTTCATGCACAAGTACCCCCAGGTCCCGCTGTACTGCAGCACTTTGCAATTTTTCTCCATTTAAATAATAACTTGCTCTTTGAGTTTTTCTGCCAAAGTGCATAATCTCACACCTTCCAACATTATACTCCATCTGCCAAATGTTACTTGCCAATTATCAACCCAAGCCTGAATGTTGACCAGGTCTTGCTGCGTGGTAGTATAGACTGCTCCATTATCTGAGGAGTTGTGAATGGTACTGAGCAATGTGCAGTCATCCCCACTTTTGACCATATGATGGAGCGAAGGTCATTGATGAAGCAGATGAAGATGGTTGGGCCTAGGACACTGCCCTGAGAAACTCCTGCAGCAATGTCCTGGGGCTGAGATGATTGACCTCCAACCAGCACAACCATCTTCCTTTGTGCTAGGTATGACTCCAGCCAGTGGAGAGTTTTCTCCCTGATTCCCATTGATTTCAGATTTACTCGGGCACCTTGATGTCTCACTCAGTTAAATGCTGCCTTGAAGTCAAGGGCAGTCATTCTCGCCTCACCTCTGGAATTCAGCTCTTTTGTCTATGTTTGGACCAAGGCGGTAATGAGGTCTGGAGCCGAGTGGTCCTGACAGAACATAAACTGGGCATCGGTGAGCAGATTATTGGTAAGTGCCACTCGATAGCACTGTCAGTGACACCTTCCATCACTTTGCTGATGATTGAGAGTAGACTGATGGGGCGGTAATTGGCTGGATTGGATTTGTACTGGTTTTGGTGGACAGGATATACCTGGGCAGTTTTCCACATTGTTGGGTAGATGCCAGTGTTTAGCTGTGCTGGAACAGCTTGGCTAGAGGCGCGGCTAAGTCTGGAGCACAAGTCTTTAGCATGACAGCCAGGATGTTGTCAGTACCAGAGCCTTTGCTGTATCCAGTGCGCTCAGCTGCTTCCTGATATCATGTGGAGTGAATCAAATTGGGTGAAGACTGGCTTCTGTGTTGGTGGGGACCTCAGGATGAGGCCAATATGTATCATCCCCTCGGCAATTCTGGCTGAAGGTGGTTGTAAACACTTCAGCCTTGTCTTTTACACTCACGTGCAGGGCATCCCAAAGAGCTTGAAGTGCACTCACTGTAACACAGACAAATACAGTATCCGATTTGCACATGGCAGTAGGAGAAATGACTGCTTAATCTTGTCTTGATGATCTTAGTTGAGGGAGGAATTTGCTGATGAGATAGAATTTCCTTGCTTTTATTTGAATAGTGTCATTCAATCTTTTATGTCCCACTGAGCAGTTAGAAAAGGCCTTGGTTTAACATCTCATCGGAAAGACAGGCTGTCTGACTGTGAAGCATTCCCTCAGTACTGCGCCCCCCCACTCCCCCCGCAACAGTGCAGCTCTCCCTCAGTACTGACCCTCCGACAGTGCAGCACTCCCTCAGTACTGACCCTCCGTTAGTGCAGCACTCCCTCAGTACTGACCCTCCGACAGTGCGGCACTCCCTCAGTACTGACCCTCCGACAGTGCAGCTCTCCCTCAGTACTGACCCTCCGTTAGTGCAGCACTCCCTCAGTACTGCCCCTCCGACAGTGCGGCACTCCCTCAGTACTGCCCCTCCGACAGTGCGGCGCTCCCTCAGTACTGCCCCTCCGACAGTGCGGCACTCCCTCAGTACTGACCCTCCGACAGTGCAGCTCTCCCTCAGTACTGACCCTCCATTAGTGCAGCACTCCCTCAGTACTGACCCTCCGACAGTGCAGCACTCCCTCAGTGCTGCACCGGAGAGATTGGCCTCGATTATGGGGCTGAAAAGCCTTGCCCTTCGCTGTGCTGTGTGGGTTCGTGGGGTCAGGCTGGTGTCGCTGTTCTGTATGTGGTGGGTAGCTGTGTCAGTGTCACTACCTGCTGCAGACAGGGGTGCAGGAAATGCAGTGTACACAAGCTGGTGCCTCCTCACAATATCAAACTGTTGTGCAGTAGGCTCCTGCATTTGGCGCCGGGATCAGGATGGATTCCTGCGGCCGCAGTGATCTGTGAGCCAGTTTTTCCAGGTCGCTGGGCCACACAGAGGGCGGGGCCAGGCGTGGGAATCCCCTCCTTTCAGCCTCTTAGTCTGACATCAGGGGCTGTGTTTAGGAGGAGGGCAGTTCCACGTCTGGCAGGATTCTGAACCTCTTGCATCAAACCTCTGACTTCATACCGAATGCCACTGACGGAGTCAAGCTGACACAATGGGAAATTATTTTTTCCTGTGCGATTGGTGTGTGTCTGGACAATGTCTGATCCTGGAGGCTGATAATATGCTCGCCAGGGCCCTACATGTCTCTCTCATCAGCTGGGCTTTCACTGCTGGTTTTAATTGATTGAAGTTGCTGTAATTGTCACTGGTTTGTTTCTCTCCCCTGTGCAGGTGAAAAGCCGTACAGCTGTCGTACGTGTAGTAAAAGCTTCATCTCTTCAGGAGAGCTGAACAAACACAGCCGATCGCACACGGGTATGTAGGAGGAACCCTGAGACGGCAAGAACCAGCCAAACTGGTCCGTTCAGCACAACCTGCAAATCTGTGCAAAAATTGTTAACTTGAAGATTCTCTGACGTCCAATTAGTAAATAGAGGGCCAGCAATCGACCATCTCTCTCCTGGCTGGGTACAGGGGGTATTAGTGATGGGGGAATTCCCTACACCTGGCCAGGGGTATTAGTGATGGGGTAATTCCCCACATCTGGCTGGGTACAAGGGGGTATTAGTGACGGGGGAATTCCCCACACCTGGCTAGGTACAAGGCGGTATTAGTGACGGGGGAATTCCCCACACCTGGTCAGGGGGTATTAGTGACGGGGGAATTCCCAACACCTGGCTGGGTACAAGGCGGTATTAGTGATGGGGGAATTCCCTACACCTGGCCAGGGGTATTAGTGATGGGGGAATTCCCCACACCTGGCTGGGTACAAGGCGGTATTAGTGATGGGGGAATTCCCTACACCTGGCCAGGGGTATTAGTGATGGGGGAATTCCCCACATCTGGCTGGGTACAAGGGGGTATTAGTGACGGGGGAATTCCCCACACCTGGCTGGGTACAAGGGGGTATTAGTGACGGGGGAATTCCCCACACCTGGCTGGGTACAAGGGGGTATTAGTGACGAGGGAATTCCCCACACCTGGCCAGGGGGTATCAGTGACGGGGGAATTCCCAACACCTGGCTAGGTACAAGGCGGTATTAGTGACGGGGAAATTCCCCACACCTGGCTGGGTACAAGGAGGTATTAGTGACGGGGGAATTCCCCACACCTGGCTGGGTACAAGGAGGTATTAGTGACAGGGGAATTCCCCACACCTGGCTGGGTACAAGGGGGTATTAGTGACGGGGGAATTACCCACACCTGGTTGGGTATAAGGGGGTATTAGTGACGGGGGAATTACCCACACCTGGTTGGGTACAAGGGGGTATTAGTGACGGGGGAATTACCCACACCTGGTTGGGTATAAGGGGGTATTAGTGACGGGGGAATTACCCACACCTGGCCAGGGAGTATTAGTGACGGGGGAATTCCCCACACCTGGCTGGGTACAAGGGGGTATTAGTGACGGGGGAATTACCCACACCTGGCCAGGGAGTATTAGTGACAGGGGAATTCCCCACATCTGGCTGGGTACAAGGGGGTATTAGTGACGGGGGAATTACCCACACCTGGCCAGGGAGTATTAGTGACAGGGGAATTCCCCACATCTGGCTGGTTACAAGGGGGTATTAGTGACGGGGGAATTCCCCACACCTGGCTGGGTACTACGGGGTACTAGTGATGGGGCAATTCCCCACATCTGGCTGGGTACAAGGGGGTATTAGTGACGAGGGAATTCCCCACACCTGGCTGGGTACAAGGGGGTATTAGTGATGGGGGAATTCCCCACACCTGGCTGGTTACAAGGGGGTATTAGTGACGGGAGAATTCCCCACACCTGGCCAGGGGGTATTAGTGACAGGGGAATTCCCCACACCTGGCTGTGCACAAGGGGGTATTAGTGACGGGGGAATTCCCCACACCTGGCCAGTGAGTATTAGTGACAGGAGAATTCCCCACATTTGGCTGGGTACAAGGGGGTATTAGTGACGGGGCAATTCTCCACACCTGGCTGGGTACAACCAGGTATTAGTGACAGGGGAAATCCCCACACCTGGCTGGGTACAAGGGGGTAATAATGACGGGGGAATTCCCCACATCTGGCTGGGTACAAGGGGGTATTAGTGACGGGGGAATTCCCCGCACCTGGCCAGGAGGTATTAGTGACGGGGGAATTCCCACATCTGGCTGGGTACAAGGGAGTATTAGTGATGGGGGAATTCCCCACACCTGGCTGGGTACAAGGGGATGCTAGTGACGGGATAATTCACCACACCTGGCCGGGGGTATTAGTGACGGGGGAATTCCCCACAACTGGCTGGGTACAAGGGAGTATTAGTGACGGAGGAATTCCCCACACCTGGCTGGGTAGAAGGGGGTATTAGTGATGGGGGAATTCCCCACACTTGGCCAGGGGTATTAGTGACAGGAGAATTCCCCACACCTGGCCAGGGGGTATTCGTGACAGAGGATTTCCCCACATCTGGCTGGGTACAAGGGGGTATTGTGATAGGAAAAGCTTGCATTTACATAGTGCCTTTCCCAACCTCGAGGCGTCCCAAGTAGTCAATGAGGTGCTTTTGCACTGTAGTCACAGCTGCTGCATTGTGTCCGGGGTCCTGCATTGCAATGCCATGTGTGGGAGATATTTTGGTGAGATTTTCACACATCTATCTCACTCCCTATCATTTTGTAACTCACTTTTTTAGATTTTTGTACAGTCTCTCCTAACAATGGAACCCAAAAAGACGACTGAACTCTTTCTCTGCCCTAAATAGGGAACACTTTCCCAACAAAAGCCAGATCATGTTTCAATGAGTCAGGATTTTTTCTCTGGTGTGGGTGAGACTGGCAAGGCAGCATTTATTGCTCATCCCGGGTTACCCTGAGGGTATTAGTGAGCGTAGGCGAGACTGGGTTTGTCGGCTCCCCTCCCTGAGGGTATTAATGAGCGACTGGAGTCACATGTAGGCCTGACTGGGTTAGTGGCTTCCCCTCCTTGAGGGTATTTGTGAATCGCTGTGTTTTTGCAACAAATCTATTTCCAATGCTAGCCCACAAACAACCAGACTTTCATTGTATTAAATTTCACAAGTTTCTCTGGTGAGATTTGAACCCACCACCTCTGGATTGGGATCCAGGACTAGTGTATCCACTTGGTGACCTGGATTCAGGGTCTCGGTTAACCTGATCTGTAAGGTGTATAAATAATTTCACTGCACTGAAAACTGGGCAGGACTGTTAGATTAAAGCCACATCCTTTACATCCTCCAATCAATTTGTCCCCCATTAAATTGGTCAGTCTCTTTACCTAATGTCACAGCCTTTAGAATTATAACATTGTTCTGGTGATAGAAATGATTGACAGGGTATGAGAGAGAGATGGTGAGTGAGATGAGGGAGAGCGCGAGGCTTGGGATTAGCTTGGGATTGATACAGGGCTATGGGAGAGAGCGGGGCAGTGGGATTAGTTTGGGATTGATACAGGTCTATGGGGAGAGAGCGGGGCAGTGGGATTAGTTTGGGATTGATACAGGGCTATGGGAGAGAGCGGGGCAGTGGGATTAGTTTAGGATTGATACAGGACTATGGGGAGAGAGCGGGGCAGTGGAATTAGTTTGAGATTGATACAGGGCTATGGGGAGAGAGTGGGTCAGTGGGATTAGTTTGGGATTGATACAGAACTATGGGGAGAGAGCGGGGCAATGGGATTAGTTTGGGATTGATACAGGGCTAAGGGGAGAGAGCGGGACAGTGGGATTAGTTCGAGATTGATCTAGGAAAGAACGGGCACAGACTGAAAAAATTTAAGATAAGAATTTGAACTTTAAAAAGGGGGCGATCCGAGGATTCGGATCATTTGGATAAATATTTACTTTAAAGTGTGTTTCTTTCAGGTGAAAAACCTTTTGTCTGTGAATTGTGTGGGAATTCGTATTCCGACGTGAAGAATTTAAAGAAACATAACAGTAAAGCACATGTAGGTGAGTATTTTCATAAAATCTTACAGCACAGAACGAGGCCATTCGGCCCGTCCAGCCTGTGCCAGCTTTTTGAAAGAACTGAAGGAACAGGAGGAGACCATTCAGCCCCTCGAGCCTGTTCTGTCACTCAATGAGATCCATGTACCTGCCTTTCACCCATATCCCTTAATACCTTTGGTTAACAAAGATCTGCCACTCAGATTTAAAATTAACAATTGACCCAACATCAATTGCCATTTGTGGAAGAGAGTTCCAAACTTCTACCTCCCTTTGTGTGTCGAAGTGTTTCCTAATTTCACTCCTGAAAGGTCTGGCTCTAATTTTTAGTCAATGCCTCCTGGTCCTAGACTCCCCAACCAGCAGAAATAGTTTCTCTCTATCTACCCGATCCGTTCCCCTTAATATATTGGAAATTTCGATCAAATCACCCTTTAACCTTCTAAATTCTAGGGAATACAACCCTAATTTGTGTAATTTCTCCACATAATGTAACCCTTGGAGTCCGGGTATAATTCTGGTAAACCTACGCTGCACTCCCTCCAAGGCCAGTATATCCTTCCTAAGGTGTGGTACCCAGAACTGCTCACAGTGCTCCAGGTGTGGTCTAACCAGGGTTTTGTACAGCTGCAGCATAACTTCTACCCCTTGTATTCTAGTCCTCTAGATATAAAGGCCAGCATTCCATTAGCCGTTCTGATTATTTTCTGTACCTGTCCAGGACATTTTAATGATCTATGTACCTGGACCCCAAGTCCCTTTGGACCTGCACTGTGTTTAACCTTTCACCATTTAGAAAGTACCCTGTTCTATCCTGTTTAGGTCCAACATGGATGACCTCACATTTGCCTACATTGAAATCCATTTGCCACAGTTTTGCCCATTCACTTAATCTGTTGATATCCCTGTGTAATTTTATGCAGTGCTGCCTATCTTTGTGTCATCAGCAAAACTGGATATATGACGTTCTATGTCATTGTCTAATTCACTAATACATACTGTGAATAGTTGCGCCCTCAACACAGATCCCTGTCGTTTATATGGGACTTTATCAAACGTCTTCTGGAAGTCCATATAAATAACATCCATAGACATTCCCCTACTTTAATGTCCAATTTAGTCCCACACACCAACTTTTCCCCATACCCCTGCAAATGAATCCTCTTCCAGTGCATGCCTAATGCCTTCTGAAAGTTTCTATGGAATCTGATTCCACAGGTAGTTCCAGATCTTACAACCCTCTGTCAAAAACATTCTCATTTCCCCTCTAGTTCTTTTAACAATTATTTTAAATCTGTGACCTTTGGTTACCGACTCAACTTGCCAGAAGAAATCGTTTCTCCGTACTTTATCAAAACCCTTTATAACTTTGAATGCTTTTCTTAAGTCTCCCCTTAAGCTTCTCTGCTCGAAAGGAGAACAATCTCAGCTTCTCTAGTCTCTACACCTGAGTCCTTTATCCCTGGGATCATCCTGGTATACCTCCTCTGCACCCGCTCCTGAGCCTTGACATCCTTCCTAAAGTGCGGTGCCCAGAATTGGACACATTACTCCAGCAATCAGAAGGATAGCATAGTGGATATGTTAGTGGACCAGTAATCCACAGGCCTGGATTAATAAGAACATAAGAAATAGGAGCAGGAGTGGGCCATTTGGCCCCTCGAGCCTGCTCCGCCATTCAATATGATCCTTGGCTGATCTGATCATGGACTCAGCTCCACTTCCCTGCCCGCTCCCCATAACCCTTTACTCCCTTATCGCTCAAAAATCTGTCAATCCCCACTTTAAATATATTCAATGACCCAGCCTCCACAGCTCTCTGGGGCAGAGAATTCCACAGATTTACAACCTTCTGAGAGAAGAAATTCCTCCTCATCTCAGTTTTAAATGGGCGGCCCCTTATTCTAAGACTATGTCCCCTAGTTTTAGTTTCCCCTATGTGGAAATATCCTCTCTGCATCCTCCTTATCGAGTTCCCTCATTATCTTATAAGTTTCAATAAGATCACACCTCATTCTTCTGAACTCCAGTGTGTATAGGCTCAACCTATCCTCATAAGTCAACCTCTTCATCTCTGGAATCAACCTAGTGAACCTTCTCTGAACAGCCTCCAATGCAAGTATATCCTTCCTTAAATACAGAGACCAAAACTACGCAGTACTCCAGGTGTGGCCTCACCAATACCCTGTACAGTTGTGGCAGGACTTCTCTGCTTTTATACTCTGTCCCCCTTGCAATAAAGGCCAACATTTCATTTGCCTTCCTGATTACTGCATTGTGTTAGTATGCAAGTATAGAGATGTGAGTTCAAATCCCTTCACAGCAGCTGGTGGAATTTAAATTCCGTTCATTAAATAAATCTGGTATTAAAAAAAAAAGCTAGTATCAATAATGGTGATCGGATTGTCGTAAAAACCCATCAGGTTTAGTAATGTCCTTTAGGGAAGGAAATCGTCCATCCTTACCCGATATGTGACTCCAGACCCACAGTGTGGTTGACTCTTTCTTGCTCTCTTGGCCTAGTAAGTCACTCAGTTGTCAAGAAGGTGGCTCATCACCATCTTCTCGGACGATTAGGGATGGGCAATAAATGCCGGCCTTGCCGGCGACGCCCACATCCCGTGAATTTTTTTTTTAAGTTGAGGCCGAACCAGCGATTTGTTTCTGTTTCTGTATTCAGTGCCCCTATTTACAAAGCCAAGTATCCCATACGCTGAATCACTATCAACTTGTCCTGCTACCATCAAGGATTTGTGAATATGCACCCCCACATCCATCTGTTCTTGCAGCCCCTCAAAATAGTGCCATTTAGATTAAACGTTTCCATGTTGTTTCTCCCAGTGCATCGTTTTACACTTATCTGCATTAAACTGCTTCTGCCACATGTCTGCCCATTTCACCAGTCTGTCCTCCTGAAGTCTGATACCATCCTCCTCACTATTTACTACATTGCCAAGTATTGTCTCATCCGCAAACTTCAAAACTATCCTCCCCATACCCAAGTCCAGGTCATTTATATAAACCAAGAAAAGCATTGGTCCCAATACTGACCCCTGGGGACCCCACTGCATACATCTCTCCAGTTAGAAAAACAGTCGTGCTCTTTGCCTCCTATCCCTTAGCCAATTACATACCCAAGTTACCACCGTCCCTTTAATACCATCTGCTTCTAATTTCCAAATAAGTGTTGAGGTACTTTATCAAATGCCTTTTGAAAGCCTGTATATACAACATCTATTACACTACCCTCATCCAACCCTCTTTGTTATTTCATCAATCAGGTTAGTCAGACACAATTTGCCTTTAACAAATCCGTGCTGACTCCCTTATTAAGCCCTGCTTCTCCAAGTGAGAATTAATGTTGTCCTTGACAATGGGCTGCAATAGCTTTCCCAATGCTGACAGTAAACAGATTGGCCTGTAGTTAGCAATTTTATCCCTCTCCCCATTTTTTGATCCTTAAATCCTCTGGCACCACTCCTGTATCCAAGGAGGCTTGAAAGATTGTGGTCAGAGCTTCTGCTATCTCCACCAAACTTCCTTCAACAACCTAGCATGCATCCCACCTGGACTGGGTGTCTTGTTAACTGAGTGATGCCAACCTGTTTCGCACCTCCTTTCTATCCTTTTTTTTATCCTGTGCAATATCTCTACTGCCCCTCCTTCACTGTAACATTTTCATCCTCCTCTTCACAACTTCAGGACATCCTAAAACATTTTACAGCACTCCGCTTTAAAGTACTTTTGAAGTGCTGTAATATGGGAAACGTGGCAGCTAATTGTGCGCAGCAAGCTCCCACAAACAGCAATGTGGTAATGACTAGATAATCTGTTTTGGTGATGTTGATTGAGGGATTGTCCAGGACACCGGGGATAACTCCCCAGCTCCACTTCAAAAAGGTGCCATGGGATCTTTTATATCCACCTGAGAGGGCAGACGCGGCCTTGGTTTAACGCCTCATCCGAAAAACGGCACCACTTACAGTGCAGCACTCCCTCAGTACGGCACTGGAGTGTCGGCCTAGATTTTTGTGCTCAAGTCTCTGGAGTGGGACTTGAACATACAACCGTCTGACTGAGGCGAGAGTGCTACACACTGAGCCACAGCTGACACTGAAGACAGATGCAAAAAAAAAGAAAGATTTGCATTTCTATAGCGCCTTTCACGACCTCAGGGCGTCCCAAAGCACTTTGCAGCTAATGAAGTACTTTTGAAGTGTAGTCAGTATTGTTATAATGTAGGAAACGCGGCAGCCAATTTGTGCACAGCAAGCTCCCATAAACAGCAGTGTGATAATGACCAGATAATCTGTTTCTGTTGTGTTGATTGACGGATAAATATTGGTCAGGACACCGGGGATAACTCCCCTGCTCTTCTTCAAATAGTGCAATAGGATCTTTTATGTCCCCTGAGAGAGCAGTCGGTTTAACATCTCATTCAAAAGTCGGCACCTCTGACAGTGCAGCACTCCTTCAGAGTGCCAGCCTAGATTTTTGTGCTCAAGTCTTTGGAGTAGAACTTGAACCCACAACCTTCTGGCTCAGAGGCAAGAGTGCTGCCCACTGAGCCACAGCTGACAATGTACTCATCCACTACCTCAGTCATGCTCTCTGCCTCGAGGCCAGTACTCTGTATAACACCAGTGTGTGAAAGGCCAGTGCTCTGTATAACACCAGTGTGTGAAAGGCCAGTGCTCTGTATAACACCAGTGTGTGAAAGGCCAGTGCTCTGTATAACACCAGTGTGTGAAAGGCCAGTGCTCTGTATAACACCAGTGTGTGAAAGGCCAGTACTCTGTATAACACCAGTGTGTGAAAGGCCAGTGCTCTGTATAACATAGAAGCAGAGAAACATAGAAAATAGGTTCAGGAGTAGGCCATTCGGCCCTTCGAGCCCACACCACCATTCAATATGATTATGTAACTTCAGTACCCCATTCCTGCTTTCTCTCCATACCCCTAAGGGCCACATCTGACTCCCTTTTGAATATATCTAACGAACTGGCCTCAACAACTTTCAGTGGTAGGGAATTCTACAGGTTCACAACTCTGAGTGAAGAAGTTTCTCCTCATCTTGGTCCTAAATGACTTGCCCCTTATCCTTAGACTCTGATCCCTGGTTCTGGACTTTCCCAACGTCGGGAACATTCTTCTTGCATCTAACCTGTCCAATCCCATCAGAATTTTATGTTTCTATGAGATCCCCTCTCATTCTTCTAAATTCCAGTGAATATAAGCTTAGTCGATCCAGTCTTTCTTTATATGTCAGTCCTGCCATCCCGGGAATCAGTCTGGTGAACCTTCGCTGCACTCCCTCAATAACAAGAATGTCCTTCCTCAGATTAGGAGACCAAAACTGTACACAATATTCAAGATGTGGCCTCACCAAGGCCCTGTACAACTGCAGTAAGACCTCCCTGCTCCTATACTCAAATCCTCTCGCTATGAAGGCCAACATGCCATTTGCCTTCTTCACCACCTGCTGTACCTGCATGCCAACTTTCAATGATTGATGTACCATGACACCCAAGTCTCGTTGCATCTCCCCTTTTCCTAATCTGTCACCATTCAGATAATATTCTGCCTCCCTGTTTTTGCCACCAAAGTGGATAACCTCACATTTTTCTACATTATACTGCATCTGCCATGTATTTGTCCACTCACCTAACCTATCCAAGTCACCCTGCAGCCTCTTAGCATCCTCCTCACAGCTCACACTGCCACCCAGCTTAGTGTCATTTGCAAACTTGGAGATATTACATTCAATTCCTTCGTCTAAATCATTAATGTATATTGTAAATAGCTGGGGTCCCAGCACTGAACCTTGCGGTACCCCACTAGTCACTGCCTGCCATTCTGAAAAGGACCCGTTTATTCCTACTCTTTGCTTCCTGTCTGCCAACCAGTTCTCTATCCACGTCAATACATTACCCCCAATATCATGTGCTTTAATTTTGCACACTAATCTCTTGTGTGGGACCTTGTTAAAAGACTTTTGAAAGTCCAAATACACCACATCCACTGGTTCTCCCTTGTCCACTCTACTAGTTACATCCTCAAAAAATTCTAGATTTGTCAAGCATGATTTCCCTTTCATAAATCCATGCCAACTTGGACCGATCCTGTCACTGCTTTCCAAATGCGCTGCTATTACATCTTTAATAATTGATTCCAACATTTCCCAACTACCAATGTCAGGCTAACCGATCTATAATTCCCTGTTTTCTCGCTCCCTCCTTTTTTTAAAAGTTGGGGTTACATTAGCTACCCTCCAGTCCATAGGAACTGATTCAGAGTCTATAGAATGTTGGAAAATGACCACCAATGCATCCACTATTTCTAGGTCCACTTCCTTAAGTACTCTGGAATGTAGACTATCAGGCCCTGGGGATTTATTGGCCTTCAATCCCATCAATTTCCTGACTAATAAGGATTTCCTTCAGTTCCTCCTTCTCGCTAGACCCGCGATCCCCTAGTATTTCCAGAAGGTTATTTGTGTCTTCCTTAGTGAAGACAGAACCAAAGTATTTGTTCAATTGGTCTGCCATTTCTTTGTTCCCCATTATAAATTCACCTGATTCTGACTGCAAGGGACCAACATTTGTCTTCACTAATCTTTTTCTCTTCACATATCTATAGAAGCTTTTGCAGTCAAGTTTTTATGTTCCCTGCAAGCTTCCTCTCATACTCTATTTTCCCCCTCCTAATTAAACCCTTTGTTCTCCTCTGCTGAATTCTAAATTTCTCCCAGTCCTCAAGTTTGCTGCTTTTTCTGGCCAATTGATATGCCTCTTCCTTGGAGTTAACACTATCCCTAATTTCCCTTGTGAACCACCTTCCCCGTTTTATTTTTACGCCAGACAGGGATGTACAATTGTTGAAGTTCATCCATGTGATCTTTAAATATCTGTCATTGCCTATCCACCGTCAACCCTTTAAGTATCATTCGCCAGTCTATCCTAGCCAATTCACGTCTCATACCATCGAAGTTACCTTTCTTTAAGTTCAGGACCCTAGTCTCTGAATTAACTGTGTCACTCTCCATCTTAATGAAGAATTCTACCATATTTTGGTCACTGTTCCCCAAGGGGCCTCACACAAGATTGCTAATTAATCCCCTCTCATTACACAACACCCAGTCTAGAATGGCTAGCTCTCTAGTTGGTTCCTCGACATATTGGTCTCGAAAACCATCCCTTATATACTCCAGGAAATCCTCCTCCACCGTATTGCTACCAGTTTGATTAGCCCAATCTATATGTAGATTAAAGTCACCCATGATAACTGCTGTACCTTTATTGCACGCATCCCTAATTTCCTGTTTGATGCCATTCCCAACCTCACTACTACTGTTTGGTCTGTACACAACTCCAACGAGCGTTTTCTGCCCTTTGATGTTCCACAGTTCTACCCATACAGATTCCACATCATCCAATCTAATGTTCTTCCTTAATATTGCGTTAATCTCCTCTTTAACCACAATGCTACCCCACCTCCTTTTCCTTTCTGTCTATCCTTCCTGAATATTGAATACCCCTGGATGTTGAGTTCCCAGCCATGTCTCCGTAATCCCAATTACATCATATCCGTTAACAGCTATCTGCGCAGTTAATTCATCCACCTGATTACGAATGCTCCTCGCATTGAGACACAGAGCCTTCAGGCTTGTTTTTTTAACACTCTTTGTCCTTTTAGAATTATGTTGTAATGTGGCCCTTTTTGATTTTTGCCTTTGATTTCTCTGCTCTCCACTTTTACTATTCTCCTTTCTACCTTTTGCTTCTGGCCCCATTTTATTTCCTTCTGTCTCCCTGCATAGATTCCCATCCCCTTGCTATATTAGTTTAAACCCTCCCCAACAGCACTAGCAAACACTCCCCCTAGGACATTGGTTCCGGTCCTGCCCAGGTGCAGACCGTCCGGTTTGTACTGGTCCCAGCTCCCCCAGAACCGGTTCCAATGTCCCAGGAATTTGAATCCCTCCCTCTTGTACCATTCCTCAAGCCACATATTCATCTTAACTATCCTGCTATTTCTACTCTGACTAGCACGTGGCACTGGTAGCAATTCTGAGATTACTACTTTTGAGGTCCTACTTTTTAATTTAACTCCTAGCTCCCTAAATTCAGCTTGTAGGACCTCATCTCATTTTTTACCTATATTGCTGGTACTATATGCACCACGACAACTGGCTGTTCACCCTCCCCCTCCAAAATGCCCTCCAGCCGCTCAGACATCCTTGACTCTTGCACCAGGGAGGCAACGTACCATCCTGGAATCTCGATTGCGACCGCAGAAATCTATTCCCCTTACAATAGAATCCCCTACCACAATAGCTCTCCCACTCTTTTTCCTGCCCTCCTGTGCAGCAGAGCCACCAATGGTGCCATGAACTTGGTGCTGCTGCCTTCCCCTGATGAGCCATCTCCCCCAACAGTATCCAAAGCGGTATATCTGTTTTGGAGGGAGATGACCGCAGGGGACTCCTGCACTACCTTCCTACTCCTGCTGTGCCTGATGGTCACCCATCCCCTATCTGCCTTTGTAACCTTTACCTGCGGTGTGACCAACTCACGGAACGTGCTATCCACGACACCCTCAGCATCGCGCATGCTCCAGAGTGAATCCATGCGCAGCTCCAGTGCCGTCATGCGGTCTGACAGGAGCTGCAGCTGGATACACTTCCCGCACACATAGTGATTTCCCACATAGCACAGGTGGAGCATGACACGGCTCTGGGCTCTCCTGCCATGCTTTAACCCTTAAATTAACTTAATTTGGCAACAATGCCAAAGGTTTCTTCCTGATAAGGAAAAGAAAAAAGATAAAGAAAAAGAAAAACTACTCACCAATCAACCAGCCAATCACTTACCCTCTTGGCTGTGATGTCCTACTTCGATTTCTTTTTACTTCTTTCTTTTACTTTTGACCCCGTTGCCGCCGCTTCCCTCTCAGATCCGCCCGCTCCCGCTGCTGCTCCCGACTAGCTCAGTCTGGGCCTCGGGCTTTACTGAAGCGCTCCGCTGCTTCTCTCGGAGAGCCGCCCGCTCCCGCTGCTGCTCCCGACTAGCCTAGACCCGGGTGTAAAAGGCCATGGCTCTGTATTACCTCATATCGTGAGAGGCCAGTACTGTGTATAACACCAGTGCTTATGATCTTGTTTGATGCTGTGATTTCATTTCCAGCTGTAACGAGGACCGAGGGTAATGATGATGGGGCAGATTTTGTCGAAGGTGAGTCGCAGGACTCGATGGAGCTGAAACCCTCCGACCTATCCCTGCCACTCACCATTGCTGTGGGAACGGAGCAGCAGCAGATGTTGATGCCTGTGAGCGACGTCCCGTCTTTATCCACAGAACAATTGCTGCGGCCATCAATGTCTGCCTACCCCGAGCCACAGCTCATCTTCCTGCAGCAACTGTACTGAGGGATCGCAGTGCCCCTGGGGGGGGGGTGGGGGTGGGGGTGAGGGGAGGGATCGCTGTGTGCCCCGAGGGGAGGGGAGGGTAGGGGGGATCGCAGAAATCGCAGTGCGTCCCAGTGGGGGTGGGGGGGGGAAGGAATCGCGGTGCCCCCGGGGTGGGGGGTGGCAGTGGCGGGATCACAGTGCACCCCCGGGGGGGGGGGGGAGAGGGGGAATCGCAGCGCGCTCTTAAGGGAGGGGCGGGTGGGGGGTGATGGGATCGCTGGGTGAGAGGGGAGAGCTCGCTAGCCCGACCCCTGGACTGGCTGTTGAAGACCTCGAGTAAATGCCAAGTGTCTGAGCTGATGACTCGGCTGCACGGCGTCCTGTTTTGCTGCTAATGGGCGATGTTGACACAGTTTATTCCCGTGTGGTGAGTTTGGTGCCGTTCACCACCTGTAATCACTCAGTGGCATTTCAGTGTTCCTGGGCCCGAAGTCCCGCTGAAGGTTAGTGTGGTTGTGGAGCTGTGCTTCTCCCAGGTGCAGGGTCTTTGGGCCCAGCGGTGGGTCTCTGGGCAAGGGGGAGGGATCTCCGGGCATAGCCGGGGGGAGTCACTGGGTGGGGTGGTGGCTGGGCCCAGAGTGGGGGTCACTGGGTGGGGGCGTCTCTGGGCCCGTTGGGGGGGGGTCACCAGGTTGGGGGGGTCTCTAGGCCCAATGGGGGTCGCGGGGCGGGGGGGGGGGGCACTCTGGATTGCCGTGACTGCAGCGCTGGTACCTGGCCGGTGTTTCCCAGCCATGCAGTGATCGCTGCGTGCTCTCAGAGCCGTTCCATGGGGCACCCCGGTCCTGACCCCGGCTCCACGTTTGCATCGGAGATTTATTTAATTATTCAGAGAATTTAGAGCAATCAGAATTGCAACAATGCCACAGTGCCCGCTCCACCCACCCGGACCAGCTCTCCCCTCTCTTTTCCCCCCCCCCCCCCCCCCCCGGACCTGTCCGCCTGCTCCCCCACCACACCCCCTCGGACCCACTCCCAGCCCCCCCGCCCCTTCGGACCCGCTCGCTCCCCCCCCCGCTCCCTCCCCCCCTCCCCCTCGGACCCATTCCCGCCCCCTCGGACCCGCTCCCTCCCCCCCCCTCGGACCCGCTCCCTCCCCCCCGCCCCCTCGGACCCGCTCCCTTCCCCCCCCTGCCCCCTCGGACCCACTCCCTCCCCCCCCCTCGGACCCACTCCCTCCCCCACCCGCCCCCTCGGACCTGCGCTCTTCCCCCCCCAGCCTAAGATTGTGGACCTGTTGCTGCATTTCCCTCAGCCCACTTTCTTGGATCAGCGGGATGTGAACTCGTCTCGTTCTGTTTGTTGAGTCGTTTTGAAATCAGAGCTGGCAATAAAGTTACTGATTTGTTCATTTGGTGTTTGTATCGGAGCATCGCGAGGACTGGCTCAGACACGCGTCCAGTGTCCACACCACACACACCACATCGCATAGAATCACCTCTCTGTCTCTCACTCTCCCTCTCCCTGTCCCTGTGTCCCTATCTCTGTCTGTGTGTGTGTGTGTGTTCCTCTCTGTCTGTGTGTGTGTGTGTGTCCCTTTCTGTCTCTGTGTGTGTGTGTGTGTGTCCCTTTCTGTCTCTGTGTGTTTATGTCTCTCTTTGTCATAAATCCAGGCCGACAGTCCCAGTGCAGGGCTGAGCGAGTGCTGTATTTTCAGAGGAGCCATCTTTCAGATGAAACATTAAACCGATGTCCCGTCTGCTCTCACAGGTGGATGTAAAAGATCCCATGGCATTATTTTGACGAACAGGGGAGTTATTCCCGGTGTCCTGGCCAATATTTATCCCTCAATCAATATAACAAAAACAGATTATCTGGTCATTATCACATTGCTGTTTGTGGGACCTCGCTGTGCAGAAACTGGCTGCTGCGTTTCCTACATTACAACAGTGACGATAGTTCAAAAGTACTTCATTGGCTATCAAACAGAGATGTCCAGTGGTCGTGAAAGGCGCTATAAAAATGCAAGTCTTTCTGTTTGTGTGTGACTCTGTCCCTCCCTCTCTTTCTGTGTCTCCTAAATCTAGGCTGACACTCCATCTTACAGATGAGAAGTTAAACAACGCCCCGTCTGCTCTCAGGTGGACGAAAATATCCCATGGCTCTATTTTTCGAAGATAATAAGAGGACTTATCCCTGGTGTCCTGGCCAATATTTATCCCTCAACCAAAATAACAAAAACAGACTATTTGGTCATTATCATAAGAACATAAGAAATAGGAACAGGAGTAGGCCATTTGGCCCCTCGAGCCTGCTCCGCCATTCAATAAGATCATGGCTGATCTGATCTTGGCCTCAACTGCACTTCCCAGCCCGCTCCCCATAACCCTTTACTCCCTTATCGCTCAAAACTCCGTCTCTCTGCCTTAAATATATTCAATGACCCAGCCTTCACAGCTCTCTGGGGCAGAGAATTCCACAGATTCACAACCCTCTGAGAGAAGAAATACCTCCTCATTTCCGTTTTAAATGGGTGACCCCTTATTCTGAAACTATGCCCCCTTGTTCTAGATTCCCCCACAAGGGAAAACATCCTCTCTGCATCTACCTTGTCAAGCCCCCTCAGAATCTTGCACGTTTCAATAAGATCACTTCTAAACTTCAATGCGTATAGGCCCAACCTGCTCAACCATTCTTCATATGACAACCCCTTCATCTCAGGAATCAACCTTGTGAACCTTCTTTGAACTGCCTCCAATGCAAGTATATCCTTAAATACGGAGCCCAAAACTGTACACAGTACTCCAGGTGTGGTCTTACCAACACCCTGTGCAGTTGTAGCAGGACGTCCCTGCTTTTATACTCCATCAGCCCTTGCAATAAAGGAAGACATTCCATTTGCCTTCCGAATGAGTTGCTGTACCTGCATACTAACTTTTTGTGTATCATGAACAAGGACCCCCAGATCCCTCTGCACCACCGCATTTTGTAATTCTCATTTAAATAATTTGCCTTTTTATTTTTCCCAGCAAAGTGGATAACCTCACATTTTCCCACATTATACTCCCTCTGCCAAACTTTTTCCCACTCAGTTAGCCTATCTATACCTGTGGAATTCTCTGCCCCAGAGAGCTGTGGAGGCTGGGTCATTGAATACATTTAAGGTGGAGATAGGCAGATTCTTGAGTGATAAGGGAGTGAAGGGTTATGGGCAGCGGGCAGGCAAGTGAAGCTGAGCCGAAGATCAGATCAGCCATGATCTTATTGAATGTTGGAGCAGGCTCGAGGGGACAAATGGCCTACTCCTGCTCCTATTTCTTATGTACTTTGTGGATTTTTTGCGTCCTCCTCACAACTTGCTTTCACACCTATCTATCAGCAGCAAATTTGGCTACATTACCGTTGGTCCCTTCATCCAAGTCATTAATATAAATTGTAAATAGCTGAGCCCCCTGTGGCACCCCACTAGTTTGTCAACTCATCGCGACTCTCTGTTTTCTGTTAGTTTGCCAATCCTCTATCCACGCGAACATATTGCCCCCACCTCCTTGAGCTCTTATCTTGTGCAGTAGTCTTTTATGTGGCACCTTATCGAATGCCTTCTGGAAATCCAAATACACCACATCTACTGGTTCCGCCTTATCCACCCTGCTCGTTACATCTTCAAAGAACTCCAGCAAATTTGTCAAACATGATTTCCCTTTCATAAAGCCATGCTGACTCTGCTTGACTCTTTTATGCTTTTCTAAATGTCCTGCTACTACTCCCTTAATAATGGACTCCAGCATTTTCCCAACGACAGATGTTAGCCTAACTGATCTTTATTTTCCTCGATTCTGTCTCCCTCCTTTCTTGAATAGGGGCGCTACATTTGCGTTTTTCCAAGCCGCTATGACCTCTCCAGTATCCAGGGAATTTTGGTAGATTGCAACCAATGCATCCACTATATCTGCAGTCACTTTAAAGACACCAGGATGCAGGCCATCAGGTCTAGGGCACTTGTCCACCTTTAGTCCCATTATTTTGCCTAATACTTTTTCTCTAATGATAGTGATTGTTTTAATCTTCCTCCTCCCAATAGCCCCTTGATTATCAGTTATTGGGATGGTTTTAGTGTCTTCTAACATGAAGACCAACACAAAATATTTGTTCAATGTCTCTGCCATTTCCCTGTTTCCCATTATTAATTCCCCAGTCTCATCCTCTAAGGGGCCAACATTTACTGTAGAAGCTCTTATCTTTCTTGCTAGTTTACTCTCATAAACTATCTTCTCTTTCTTTATTATTACCTCCTTTTCCTTTCTGCCTATCCTTCCAAAATGGCAAAAACCCATGAACATTCAGTTGCCAGCCTTGGTCACCTTGCAACCACGTCTCTGTAATGGTTTTCAGATCAGACCCATTTGTATCTATTTGTGCCATCAACTCATCTATTTTGTTATGACTGCTATGTGCATTCAGATAAAGAGCTTTTAATTTTGTCTTTTTACCATTTTTCCCTACTCTGACCCCACTTTCTGATTGCTGTTTGTGGGAGCTTGCTGTGCGCAAATTGGTTGCCACGTTTCCCACATTACAACAGTGACTACACTCCAAAAGTACTTCATTGACTATAAAGTGCTTTGGAACGTCCGGTGGCGCTATATAAAAGTAAGTATTTCTGTAGAAATAAGGAATAATAAAGGGGAAAAGTCAATAGTAGGCGTAGTCTATAGACCCCCTAACAGTAACTACACTGTTGGACAGAGTATAAATCAAGAAATAATGGAGGCTTGTAAAAAAGGAACAGCAATAATTTTAACCTTCATATTGATTGGACAAAGCAAATTGGCCAGGGTAGCCTTGAGAAAGAGTTCATAGAGTGTATCCAGGATAGTTTCCTTGAACAGTATATTGCGGAACCAACCAGGCAACAGGCTATCTTAGATCTGGTACTGTGTAATGAGACAGGATTAATAAATGATCTAGTAAAGGATTCTTTAGGAATGAGTGACGACAACATGGTTAAATTTCAAATTCAGTTAGAGTGTGAGATAATTGGATCTCAAGCCAGAGTCCTAAACTTAAATAAAGGCGACTACAAAGGTATGAAGGTAGAGTTGGCTAAAGTGGACTTTGAAAATAGATTAAAGTGTGGGACGGTTGATGAGCAGTGGCAGATATATAAGGAGATATTTCATAACTCGCAGCAAAATATATTCCAATGAAAAGGAAAGACTGTCAGAGAAGGGATAACCATCCGTGGCCAACGAGGGAAATAAAGGATGGTATCAAATTGAAAACGGGCATATAAGGTAGCCAAGACTAGTGGGAGGCCAGAGGATTGGAAAACATAAAAGCCAGCAAAGAACGACTAAAAAAAAAATAATAAAGAGGAGGGAAGATATATTATGAAAGTAAACTAGCATGAAATATAAAAACAGATAGTAAGAGTTTCTACAGGTACATAAAAAGGAAAAGAGTGGCTAAAGTAAATGTTGGTCCCTTAGAGGATGAGACTGGGGAATTAATCATGGGGAACAGGGAAATGGCAGAGACTTTGAACAAATATTTTGTGACGGTCTTCATGGTAGAAGACACTAAAAACATCCCAATAGTGGATAATCAAGGGGCTATAGGGTGGAAGGAACTAAAAACAATCACCATCACTAAAGAAGTAGTACTCGGTAAAATAATGGGACTAAAGGTGGACAAGTCCCCTGGACCTGATGGCTTGCATCCTAGGGTCTTAAAAGAAGTGGCTGCAGAGATAGTGGATGCATTGGTTGTAATCTACCAAAATTTCCTGAACTTTGGGGAAGTCCCAGTAGATTGAAAAACCACAATTGTAACGCTCCTTTTTAAAAAAGGAGGCAGATAGAAAGCAGGAAACTATAGACCAGTTAGCCCAACACCTGTCGTTGGGAAAATGCTGGAGTCCATTATTAAGAAGCAATAGCGGGATATTTGGAAAAGCATAATTCAGTCAGGCAGAGTCAGCATGGTTTTATGAAAGGGAAATCATGTTTGACAAATTTGCTGGAGTTCTTTGAGGATGTAACGAGCAGGGTGGATAAGGGGGAACCAGTGGATGTGGTGTATTTAGATTTCCAGAAGGCATTCGATAAGGTGCCACATAAAAAGTTACTGCACAAGATAAAATTTTACGGGGTGGGGGCAATATATTAGCATGATCTTCAAACACTCTCTTCCTCAGGTGACCGAAGGCTACAGTGGTACACTGGAGGCGGTGTTGGACCTCGTCGTTGATGTCTGCCCTTGCTGATAGTAGGCTCCCGAGGTATGGAAAATGGTCCACGCACTGTGGATTTTGTTGACTGGGGGGCAGTGCTGAGAGGCAGGGTCAGGTTGGTGGAGGACATTTGTCTCACAGATGTTTAGTGTAAGGCCCATGCTTTCATATGCCTTGGTGAAGATGCACCTGGGAGGACGCTGAGCATGCGAGTCTCGTCACCGAGAGCATGCACAAACCGAACGCAGACAGTTTGAAGGAGCATGCGGAAAACCAAACCCACCCACCTTTTCCTTCAACCACTGTCTATCCCACCTGCGACAGAGCCTGCAATGCCCGTATTGGACTGTACAGTCACCTGAGAACTCAGTTTTGGAGTGGAAGCAAGTCTTCCATGATTTTGAGGGACTCTATGATGATGATGATTAGCGTGGATAGATGATTGGCTAACTCACAGAAAACAGAGAGTCGGGATAAATGGGTCATTTTCCGGTTGGCAATCAGTAACTAGTGGGGTGCTGGGGCCTCAACTATTTACAATCAGTATTAATGACTTGGATGAAGGGACTGAACGTAATGTAGCCAAGTTTGCTGATGAGACAAAGATGGGTGGAAAAGCAAATTATGAGGAGGACACAAAAAATCTGCAAAGGGATATAGGGCCCAAATTTCCCCAGCCGCCTAGAGCGGCATAGTTAGGGGTGGGATGCTGACTTTTTGGGGCAAAAAAAGCGGCAAAAATGTACCTGTTAATTTGGACGCTCCCTCATCGTCCGGATCCATCGGCGTGGCGCTGCAGAGCCTGCGGGGGGCGGAGCTTCGGCTGCGCTTGCTCAGCACGGCCAGCGGGGGGGGCGGGGCTTGGGCCCAGCGTCTTGTGGAGTGCCGGCAGGGGGCCGTATGTCTGAGCGGCGCGCATGCGCAATGGGCGTTTCAGCGTGCGCAGTGCAACAGGAAGCTTGGCAATCGGCCAATTAAAGGGAGAGCGTCCTCCGTATCGTTGGTAATGGAGCATATATAAAGGTAAGGTTTAAATATTGATTTTTGTGTGGCTGAGGGAGTGGAGAGGAGTGCTGGATAGGTGGAAGAAAGGTGAGAAGTGTGATTTTTGAACATTACCTGAGTGTGAGTCCAATATACGAATGGCGCAAGAGTGTGCAAGATGAACAAAGAATTTCCTCCATGAGGAAGTGGAGAAACTAGTGACTGTCACTGAGGAGAAATGGCTGAAGCTGGATATCAGCAAGAGTGGTCCGTCAAAAGTTACACCCAAGGAAATGAGAAGAAGATGGAACCTAGTTGCAGAAGAATTCTCCGCTGGGGTCAACACCACAAGATCTGGATACCAGTGCAAGAAGAAATGGCAGGACATTGGTCAAGTAATGAGTGTAAGTAATATCTTCATCTTTAAATTGAATTGCAATTGAAACTGTGACCATCTGTATGTGTCCCACCCATCAGATGCGCACCATGTCTGAAAATTAATATTTTCATCTTTGCAGAAGAAATTGGCCCACAACAAAAGGGAGAGAACTAGAACAGGAGGAGGTCCGCCAAATCTGCACCAACTATCACCCCTGGAACAGAGGGTTGCTGCCTTGCTGAGTCGCACCGGCAGAAAAAGAATCAGCTCTGCACAAGCTGGACCCACACGCGAGGGTGAGGGTGAGTCATTAAAATGCATCGTCGCCCTTCAAATCAACCTGCTGACTGGCCTGCTACGCGTGAGACTACTCATGCCACCCATCCTTCCCCCTCCTGTGCTGCTAACCATTTGACTGTTGTGTTGTATTTTTCAGAAGTAGACGACACTCCTCAACATCCTGAAGATCCACCAGAGGATCCAGATGCATGCGCTCCAGATCAAGGCGGGTGGGGGGGAGGAGGGGTCCATGGAAATGTGTTCACGGGAGAATGCTGCCCGCGATATGGATCAGGCCATAGTATAGGGCAGCACACTGCCAGGAACCTCCATGAGCTCCTCGGCAACATTCCATGGGTTCATACCTTCCAAGGTCGCGGGTCCCAGTGGCAGTCGTGAAATGCATGTTGGGACACCCAGTCCCCCAACGTCCCAGCCTGCGCCTCACACTGGAGGGGTGTCACTAGGCAGACCCACAGCGAGGGTAAGGAGAAGCCGACCAGTCTCTCCTGAGATGCAGCCCTCAGCAGAGGTTAATCAGGTTGTTTCATTGGGTGAGGAGACCAATGCCCTCACAAGATCACTCGTGGCGGCCGTCAGTGGGGTGCGTGATGAGGTAGTGACACTGTCGGGTGAAATCTCAGCACTGAGACGGGAACTGAGGGCGGGCATTTCAGAGGGTGTGCAAACGATGGCAGATGCCATGAGGGAGCTAGCTTCTGCAATAAGGGCACAAAGGCCGGATACTCAAATGCCACTCCCACTTCAATCTACGCACCAGCCACCGGTCAGACCCAAGCCGCCCCCCCCCCCCCCCCCCCCCACCACCACCACCATCACCGACCCTATGAGGAAGTGCACTTTCCCCGAGATGTGGGTGCAGCCTTTGCTGCTGTTGCTGTTGAAGTGCACTGTAAAATTTCCAATAAAAGATATTTTGCATTAAAACGGAATCATGCTCCATTAGAACCTCGCAACATTTAGGAACAACTGTAAAAAGTAAAAATCCCTCACCCCTACAGTCATGTGTGCCTGCCGCCCCTAGCCCTGGCGGAGGGCGAGCCGGTGCGTTCTGCAGTCGGCAAGGTAGGACTGCTCTATTTTCAGTAGCTGATTTATCTTTAATTTATTTTTGATGATGTTGTGCAGATGTTGTGATGTTGTGAATGTCTTTACTGCTTTAGAATCCTCTAACTCACCTTCTCCCCTCTCTTCTCCCCCCAATCTCTGGCTACCTGCGCTGATTTCTTTAATGTAGGTAAGGTTTTTCTGTGCCTACAAAAGTGGCCACATACACTGGCCTAAGTTAGTTTGGAGTAACTTTCAGTTGGCCAAATTTGCTTCTATGGCCAGAAGAGGCGTAAGTGGCTTGTCACGCCCCCCTTTTGGAGAGAACAAACTAAACTAGAAAAATACCTAACTAACTGACTTACACTGGAGCAAGTTAAGCGGGGAAATTTGCGATTTTTAAGTTACTCCCAAAAAAAGCTACATACTCCAAAAAAAAAACGGGACAACTCTTGTGGATATTTGAGCCCTATAGATATGCTAAGTGAGTGGGCAAAAATTTGGCAGATGGAGTATAATGTGGGAAAATGTGAGGTTATCCACTTTGACAGAAATAATAGAAAAGCAAATTATAATTTAAATGGAGCAAAATTGCAAAGTGCTGCAGTACAGAGGGACCTGGGGGTCCTTGTGCATGAAACACAAAAAGTTAGTATGCAGGTTCAGCAAGTAATCAGAAAGGCAAATGGAATGTTGGCCTTTATTGCAAGGGGGATAGAGTATAAAAGCAGAGAAGTCCTGCTACAACTGTACAGGATATTGGTGAGGCCACACCTGGAGTACTGTGTACAGTTTTTGTCTCTGTATTAAGAAAAGATATACTTGCATTGGAGGCAGTTCAGAGAAAGTTCACTAGGTTGATTCTGGAAATGAGTGGGTTGACTTATGAAGATTGGGACTATATTCATTGGAGTTCAGAAGAATGTAAGGGTGCTCTTATCGAAACATATAAGATAATGAGGGGTCTCAACAAGGTGGGTGCAGAGGAGATATTTCCACTCGGGAAACTAGAACTAGGGGTCATAATCTCAGAATAAGGGGCTGCCCATTTAAAACTGAGCTGAGACTTGTAAATCTGTGGAATTCTCTGCCCCAGAGAGCTGTGGAGGCTGGGTCATTGAATATATTTAAGGTGGAGATAGACAGATGTTTGAGCGATTGGGGAGTGCAAGGTTCTGGGGAGCAGGCAGGGAAGTGGAGCTGAGTCCATGATCAGATCAGCCACGATCTTATTGAATGGCAGAGCAGGCTCGAGGGGCCAAATGGCCTACTCCTGCTCCTATTTCTTATGTTATGTACACTCCAAAAATACTTCATTGGCTGTAAAGTGCTTTCGAACGTCCGATGGCGCTATATAAATGCAAGTCTTTCTTTCTTTCTTTGTCTCTCTCTCTCTCTCTCTCTCCCTGTGTCGCTCTCTCTCTCTCTCTCTCTTTGTCAGTCTGTCTCTCTCTCTCTCTCTCTCTCTCCTCTCTCTCCCCGTGTCGCGCGCTCTTTCTCTCTCTCTCTCTCTCTCTCTCTGTGTGTCTCTCCCTCTCTCTCTCCCTGTCTCTCTCTCTCTCCCTGTCTCTCTCTGTCTCTCTCTGTCTTTGTCTCCCTTTCCCTCCCCCTCTCTCTCTCTCTCTGTCTCTCTCTCTCTCTCTCTCTCTCTCTCTCTCTGTCTGTCTGTCTGTCTGTCTGTCTGTCTCTCTCTCTCTCTCTCTGTCCCTCTCTCTCTTTCGGTCTCTCTTGGTCTCTGTCTCTCTCTCTCTCCCTGTGTGTGTGTGTCTCTCTCTCTCTCTCTCTCTCTCTCTCTCTGTCTCTCTGTCTCTCTCTCTATATCTCTGTGTCTCCCTCTGTCCCTCGCTGTCTCTCTCTCTCTCTCTCTGTCTCTCTCTTTATTCTCTCTCTATCTCTCTCTATCTCTCTCTCTATCTCTCTCTGACTCTGTCTCTCTCTGTCTGTCAGTCTCTGTGTGTGTATCTCCATCTGTCAGTCTCTCTGTTCGTCTCTCTCTCTTGGTCTCTCTCTCTCTCTCTCACTCGGTCTCTCTCTCTCTCGGTCTCTCTCTCCCTGTGTGTGTGTGTGTGTGTGTGTGTGTGTGTGTGTCTCTCTCTCTCTCTCTCTTTCTCTCTCTGTGTCAGTCTCTGTGTGTCTCTCTCTCTCCTTCGCTGTTTCTCTCTCTCTCTCTCTCTCTCTCTTTGTGTCTCTCTCTCTATCTCTCTGCCCTTCTCCCTTTGTGTCTCTGTGTCTCTGTCTCTCTCTCATAGAAACAGAAAATAGGTGCAGGGAGTAGGCCATTCGGCCCTTCAAGCCTGCACCACCATTCAATAAGATCATGGCTGATCATTCACCTCAGTACCTCTTTCCTGCTTTCTCTCCATACCCCTTGATCCCTTTAGCCGTAAGGGCCATATCTAACTCCCTCTTGAACATATCCAATGAACTGGCATCAACAACTCTCTGCGGCAGGGAATTCCACAGGTTAACAACTCTCTGAGTGAAGAAGTTTCTCCTCATCTCAGTCCTAAATGGCCTACCCCTTATCCTTAGACTATGTCCCCTGGTTCTGGACTTCCCCAACATCGGAAACATTCTTCCTGCATCTAACCTGTCCAGTCCCTTCAGAATTTTATATGTTTCTATGAAATCCCCTCATCCTTCTAAACTCCAGTGAATACAGGCCCAGTCGATCCAGTCTCTCCTCATATGTCAGTCCTGCCGTCCCGGGAATCAGTCTGGTGAACCTTCGCTGCACTCCCTCAATAGCAAGAATGTCCTTCCTCAGATTAGGAGACCAAAACTGTACACAATACTCCAGGTGAGGCCTCACCAAGGCCTTGTACAACTGCAGTAAGACCTCCCTGATCCTATACTCAAATCCCCTAGCTATGAAGGCCAATATACCATTTGCCTTCGTCACCGCCTGCCCTTGCCTGTACCTGGCATGACTCTGTCTCTATCGCTGTCTCTCTCTCTGTCTGTCTCTGCCCCTCTCTGTCTCGGTCTATGTCTCTCTGTCTCTCTCTCGGTCTCCTCCAGTAGGGGGCGCTGTTGGCCCTTGTCCTGTGCAGTTGCTGTGGATACCTTGTTGCTGTTTGTGGGTCGCTATGGAAACAGGAGAAGCACTTCTGCATAGGATGGAGCTCGACGAGGTAGGGAGAGGGAGGAGGAGGAGGAGGAGGGGAGGAGAGAGAGGAGGAGGAGGGGAGGAGAGAGAGAGGAGGAGGAGGGGGGGAGAGGAGGAGGAGGGGAGGAGAGGAGAGAGAGGAGGAGGAGGGGAGGAGGGGGGGAGAGGAGGAGGAGGGGAGGAGAGGAGAGAGAGGAGGAGGAGGGGAGGAGAGGAGAGAGAGGAGGAGGAGGGGAGGAGAGGAGAGAGAGGAGGAGGAGGAGGGGAGGGGAGGGGGAGGAGAGAGGAGGAGGGGGGAAAGGGAGGGAGGGAGAGGGCGAGGAGAGAGGGGGGAGGAGAGAGAGAGAGGAGGAGGGGGAGGAGAGAGAGAGGAGGAGGGGGAGGAGAGAGAGAGAGGAGGAGGGGAGGAGGGGGAGGAGAGAGAGGAGGAGGGGGAGGAGAGAGAGAGGGGGAGGAGGGAGAGAGGCGGAGGGGGGGGGGAGGGAGGGAGAGAGGATGAGCGGGAGAGTGAGCGGGAGAGGATGAGCGGGAGAGTGAGCGGGAGAGGAAGGGGGAGAGGGGTAGAGAGAGGGGAGGGAGGAAATAGAAGTGGAGAGTGGGGGAGGGGGAGAGAGTGAGGGAGGGGGGAGAGAGAGAGAGGGGGAGAGGGGTGGGGAGAGAGTGGGGGAGGGGGAGAGGGAGGGAGGGATAGAGAGGAGTGAGAGAGGGAGAGGGGAGTGGTAGAGAGGGATAATGACGGGGGGGAGGGGAGGGAGGAGGAGATAGGATGAGGGAGAGGGAGACAGTGAGAGCGAAAGTGAGAGAAGGAGAAGTAGAGAGAGATAGGGAGGAGGTGAGGGCGAGAGAGGGAGATTGAGGGGGAGAGAGAGGGGAGAGAGGAAATAGAGGTGGAGAGAGAGTGAGCAGGAGGGAGGGAGGGAGAGAGAGAGAGGAGAGTGAGGAGGGAGTGGGGTGAGGGAGAGTGGGGGGAGGAGAAGGGAGAGAGGGGGAGAGGTGGGGAGGAGTGAGAGTGTGAGAGAGGGGGAGAAGAGAGCGGTAGAGAGGGATAGAGGGAGAGAGAGTGATGGAGGTGGGGGGGGGGAAGGGTGGAGAGAGAGGGAGGAGGAGAGAGGGAGAGAGAGGAAGACAGTAAGAGAGAGGGAGGTGGAGAGAGAGGGAGGGGTCGAGAGTGGGTAGAGGGAGGTGGAGGGAGAGAGGGAGGGGAGAGACAGAGGGAGGAGAGAGGGGGAGGGAGTGAGAGGGATAGCGAGGAGGAGAGGGGGTGAGAGGGAGGGGGAGGGGGGAAGGGAGAGAGAGACGGAGAAAGAGAACGGCAGAGAGGGCAAGATCGGTAGGGGAGAGAGGGAGGGGGATAAAGATCGTGAGAGAGGTAGGGGGGAGAGAGGGTGAGGAAGAGGGAGTGAGGGGGGGGAGATGGAGTAAGGGAGAGGCGAGGGGGAGAGATAGGAGGAGAGGGGTGGGGGAGGAAGAGGGGGAGAGAGTGAGGGGGGCAATAGAGGGGAGGAGTAGAGAGGGGGAGGGTGGAGTGAGAGCGGGGAGGGAGGGCTAGAGAAGGGAGGAGGGGGAGAGAGCGAGAGAGAGAGAGGAAATAGAGGTGGAGCGAGGGAGGTGGTGGAAGAGGGAAAGAGGGGGGGGGAGAGAGAAACGGGGGAGAGAGGGAGGG